>NC_090753.1:89102916-89159300 GCF_036898095.1 Palaemon carinicauda | reverse complement strand
AACGGGAGCGTGAGGACATACAGTGTTCACTCAAGACTACTTTGACTGTCTATACTGAGCAGTCAAAACAACTCTAGAATGCGGAGGTTGACGCACCGCGTCAAAACACGGCAGCTTAACTCCACCCTCCTGTTGTTGTGGTAGCACACGAACATCAACGGAGGGTTCCGTGCGTCTGTGAACGTCAGCATGCGTCTGGCAGGGTCGACTGCGCATGGGTGGAGGAGCTCTCACAGCTGGAGTGTGGGAGCAGGCAGCCTCAGCGTCTGCTGGGCGCACAACCGTGGTAGGTTGTAGGCTAACGGGTGCAGCGTCAACCTTCTCCGCACGATACTCCTGCATAACAGCAGCTAACTGAGTCTGCATAGACTGCAGCAAAGACCACTCAGGGTCTACAACAGCTGGTGCGGCAACAGACGGAGTTACTGCCTGTTCGCGGTACCCGCTTTGCCTCTCTAAGGAGGTGAGCAGTCGTCGGAAGACTGCAGCGAGTCCGAACTGACCCAGTGGCTACAACTGGGCCGTTGGACTTGCGCGGAAGGGACCGACTTGCACTTAATAAGCTGCGAGACCTTGGTCCATGGTTTCTTACGAGAAACCTCTTCCGCAGACGAGAAGTAAATGGGCTCTCTCGTCTTTGTGTGGGTGGGGCGATCTTGGGTAGATACGCCCGAAACCACGGAGGGAAACGTCTGTTCGTTGATCAAGGCCTGACGAACCCATAAGTCGTTCGACATTACTTCTCCCCTGGGCTTGGGAGCTTGCAAGAGGTCCCGGACTAGGTGAACGACAGGCACGAACAGACGAACCCTCGGACGCAACACTGTAACACTTTGCGCATATCACTTTATCACTTCGATTTTCTGTTTTGCACTTATTTCACTGAAATCGAAACTTTTACTGATTTCTACATGAAACACGCAATTCTACCCTTCATTAAAAGGTAGTAATTGCGAAAACAGTCGTATAATGCAGCTCATTAATACTAGCAAAAACAGAAAACATATAAGGATAAAGAATTCAGTGGCTGGGAAAGAGACTAAACACTAGTTCAATTAAACTACGTTTACAATCTCTCACCGCACATAGCCTGGGGACAAGAATAAAACCCTAGAAACGTTTTACCTTCTTCCCCGTACAGCGACTAGGGAGGAGAGTAACACGACAACAACGTTACCCGCTTGAACGGAACGTTTTTCCTCCTCTCTCTCCCTCCGTCTCTATCTCTCTCTCTCTTTCTCTCTTGATTTCGCACCTGAGAGAAGAGCCTAATTATATATCGTCAAAACATGTTATTTGGCTAAAGGAAAAAACTGAAAGGTTTTCCAAATAAAAAGTTCCTTTAATTTAGAATTTAAACCATTTAAGCTATGAAAGAATGAACGAAACGTCAGAATCGATTTACTCTTACTGCAAAGTGAAACCGTGAAACACTCTCTCTCTATCGTAACGATAGAGCGCATGTTGAACGTCCCTGAACGTCAACAACTGCGTAGTCTAAAAAACTAAACGTTAGTTCATCTTTGAAAACAGTACGAGACTATCAAAGAAATTCTTTCATAAAACATTAAATTTAAAAAGTTTTAAATTCTTTAAAGGCTAAATACGATATAACGGGCTCAACGTTGATTAACTTCGGTTCCAAGTTAGGACCCGCCTACTATCAGGAAAGGTCGCATATAAACAAAACATAAAAATCTAATTATATATGTTTATAATAAATGGAAAGTTAATCGAAGAGGCCTAATAAAGGCGGAGAGATATAAAATATATAGATCTATAACGTGTTAAGTAAAATTACTAAAAACCTAAACACACTTCCGTCTAAGGGAAGAGTCGGCCATTTAAAAGTGAAAGAGAGTCCATACTCTCTTTGTCACCATAATTAAATCTATGCAAAACGAGTTCAAGTTTTGAGATGAAGATAAAACCCCTGCATAGCGAAAGCTCAAAACTGGAATAGTGTACTTCACCAAATAGATGTGAAAACAAATCCAGTTAGTAACAGCGTATTTAGTAGGTCTTGCCAGTGGCACGACAGAGAGAAAATTGGTTCTGTGTTGACATGGAGTACTTGAGTACCTGCTCGACAGATGGCGCTGTTGATGTACACCCCCACCTGTATAGCGATCGCTGGCGTATTTTGTCCTTAGGTTTTTCTGTCGGGCAGCAGAGCTGACAGCTATATGATCACCGGCTAAGTTTAATATTGAAAAATTTATTTTACTAATGAAAATAACATTTTTCAATATTAAACTTAGCCGGTGATCATATAGCTGATTCACACCCAGGGGGGTAGGTAGAGACCAGCATTACATGTTGACATTATTATGAGCTAAGTATTTTGAATTTCATTTTAGCAGTTATTCAAAATAACAAACATAAAATAAATAAGTACCTGGTAAGGAAGTCGACTTGAACAATTACTCTGCCTTTTTAAGTACGTCTTCCTTACTGAGCCTCGCGATCCTCATAGGATGCTGAGCGACTCCTAGGAGCTGAAGTATGAAGGGTTGCAACCCATACTAAAGGACCTCATCAAAACCTCTAATCTAGGCGCTTCTCAAGAAATGACTTTGACCACCCGCCAAATCAAGTAGGATGCGAAAGGCTTCTTAGCCTTCCGGACAACCCAAAAACAATAATAAAACATTTCAAGAGAAAGATTAAAAAAGGTTATGGAATTAGGGAATTGTAGTGGTTGAGCCCTCACCCACTACTGCACTCGTTGCTACGAATGGTCCCAGAGTGTAGCAGTTCTCGTAAAGAGACTGGACATTCTTAAGATAAAAAGACGCGAACACTGATTTGCTTTTCCAATAGGTTGCGTCGAATATACTTTGCAGAGATCTAATATGTTTAAAGGCCACGGAAGTTGCGACAGCTCTAACTTCGTGTGTCCTTACCTTCAGCAAAGCTTGGTCTTCCTCATTCAGATGGGAATGAGCTTCTCGTATTAACAGTCTGATAAAAAGGGTAAAGCATTCTTTGACATAGGCAAAGATGGATTCTTAACTGAACACCATAAAGCTTCAGACGGGCCTCGTAAAGGTTTTTAAATAGAACTTAAGAGCTCTTACAGGACATAAGACTCTTTCTAGTTCATTTCCAACCATACGATAAGATTGGAATATCGAACGATATTGGTCAAGGCCGAGAAGGCAGCTCGTGTTTGGCTAGAAACCAAGTTGTAGAACATGTAGCCGTTTCGGATGAGAATCCGATGTTCTTGCTGAAGGTATGAATCTCACTGACTCTTTTAGCTGTGGCTAAGCATATCAGGAAAAGAGTCTTAAAGGTGAGATCTTTCAGGGAGGCTGATTGTAGCGGTTCAAACCTGTCTGACATAAGGAATCTTAGTACCACGTCCTAAATTCCAACCAGGTGTAACCAAACGACGCTCCTTCGTGGTCTCAAAAGACTTAAGGAGGTCCTGTAGATCTTTATTGTTGGAAAGATCTAAGCCTCTGTGACGGAAGACTGATGCCAACATGCTTCTGTAACCTTGATAGTGGAGCTGAAAGAGATCATTCTTTCCTCAGATATAAGAGAAAGTCAGCTATTTGAGTTACAGAGGTACTGGTCGAGGATACGGATACTGACTTGCACCAGTTTCGGAAGATTTCCCACTTCGATTGGTAGACTCTAAGGGTGGATGTTCTCCTTGCTCTAGCAATCGCTCTGGTTGCCTCCTTCGAAAAGCCTCTAGCTCTCGAGAGTCTTTCGATAGTCTGAAGGCAGTCAGACGAAGAGCGTGGAGGCCTTGGTGTACCTTCTTTACGCGTGGCTGACGTAGAAGGTCCACCCTTAGGGGAAGTGTTCTGGGAACGTCTACTAGCCATCGAAGTACCTCGGTGAGCCATTCTCTCGCGGGCCAGAGGGAAGCAACTAGCGTCAACCTTGTCCCTTCGTGAGAGGCGAACTTCTGCAGTACCTTGTTGACAATCTTGAACGGAGGGAATGCATATAGATCTAGATGTGACCAATCTAGTAGAAAGGCATCTATATGAACTGCTGCTGGGTCCGGGATTGGTGAGCAAAATATTGGGAGCCTCTTGGTCATCGAGGTTGCGAAGAGATCTATGGTTGGCTGGCCCCAGGTGGCCCAAAGTCTCTTGCATACATCCTTGTGGAGGGTCCATTCTGTTGGAATTATTTGTCCCTTCCGACTGAGACAATCTGCCATGACATTCAAGTTGCCTTGGATGAACCTCGTTACTAGTGAAATGTCTAGACCTTTTGACCAGGTGAGGAGGTCCCTTGCGATCTCGTACCATGTCAGAGAGTAGGTCCCTCCTTGCTTGGAGATGTACGCCAAAGCCGTGGTGTTGTCCGAGTTCACCTCCACCACTTTGCCTTGAAGGAGAGACCTGAAGCTTTTCCAGGTCAGACGTACTGCCAGTAGCTTCTTGCAGTTGAAATGCATGTCCCTTTGACTCGAGTTCCATAATCCCGAGCATTCCCTACCGTCTAATGTCGCACCCCAGCCTACGTCCGATGCGTCCGAGAAGAGAACGTGGTTGGGAGTCTGAACAGTCAGGGGAAGACCCTCTCTAAGGTTGATATAGTCCCTTTCACCAAGTCAGACCAGACTTTATCTTTCCGGAAACCGGGATCGAGACCGCTTCTAGCGTCTTGTCCTTTTTCCAGTGAAAAGCTAGATGGTATAGAAGAGGACGGAGGTGAAGTCTTCCTAGTGACACAAATTGATCCACGGATGGACAGTGTCCCTACCAGACTCATCCACAGCCTGACTGGGCAGCGTTCCTTCTTCAGCATCTTCTGGATGGATAGCAGGGCTGGGGGTTGATCGTCTTGTTCAGCAACGTCCTCATCAGAGGGTTCCTCATCCGAAAACTGATGAGGAAACGGCAACGGCGTGGGCAACGTCTGACTCGCTGAATCCGGTCGCATTGGTGGATGCGTGACGGAGCCGGACGCAATATCATGGCACTGCTGCAACAGTCTGTGAACTGTCAACAACCATGGGTGCGCGAGGAAGTACAGCGTCAACCCGAAACTGTCTAGACTGTCTGGGTTGTGCAGTCAACACCCTACCGGGTTGCTGAGGTTGATGCACTGCGTCACAACAAGTCACCTCTACTGGTTGTTGAACGTCCTTCCTAGTGACACACTGAACGTCAACAACCACCTCCCGAGCGTCGCTTAACGTCAACGTGCGACTGGCAACCCACACTGGGTCGCATCGGTGGAGGAACCACCTCAACTGGCAGACGCGAGTAGGATACCTCAGCGTCAACAGGGCGCACAACCAACCGGTGGAAGGTTGTTGGCCAGAAGGTTCTTCTCCGTATTTAAGTCCTCTATCAAGGACATCAAGCTTGGACTGCATGTCTTGCAGCAAAGCCCATTTAGGTCTACGGGAGCAGGTGTGGCAACAGACGGGGTGTAGCGACTGAGGCGGACCATTTACCATCCCTGGAAGCCTTGTTATGTTGTGACATAATAGTACAGCAAAACTTCAAAGGCTCGACAAAAGTTGAGAAGTTGACCTGTAACAACTTGGAGCGTCTCCTGGCTAGGCGCCAGGGCGAGTCCTACCAGAATTGAGAAGTCTATCTGGGCAGAGGCAATGAACTCCCAAGCCGAGAACTTCTCTCGTGTCCTATCAGACTCTCGCTCTATAAGCCAGTTAAAAGAAGGGAAAACAAAGGCTGTATCCCTAAAACTCCTCCTGGTGCAAAAACCAGTCGCCTAGCCAACGTAACGCTCTCTAGGAGAGCGAGGAGAGCACTAGCTTAACAACAACGGCTTCGAAGTAGCTAGGCCTAGTGTAAGCTCTGACGTTAGGCGAACGAGGAGCAGCAGTTACAAGATCCGGACGAAGATCCTTAAAAAATCATCATGATTTAATTAAAGTCCATAGGAGGCTAAGCAGCTTAAGGCTCCTCTCCAAATGACAGAGTCCTCAAAGGAATATCAGTAGGAGGGAGAACAGCACTTTCTCATCTACAGGAACCTTGTCCGAGAAAAGCTAGGTTATCTCAGTGAGGGTCTCACTGGTGCATTAGCAGCAGACCCGAAGGCAACGTTATGTAACTGCTTGACAGTCTGTGAACTGTCAAAAACTGAACTGTCAACCACAACAGGTGCGTGAGGACATACAGCACTGGTGCATTAGTAGCAGACCAGAAGGCAACGTCATGTAACTGCTTGACAGTCTGTGAACTGTCAACAACTGAACTGTCAAACACAACAGGTGCGTGAGGACATACAGTGTTCACTCGAGACTGCTTTGACTGTCTATACTGAGCAGTCAAAACAACTCTAGAATGCGGAGGTTGACGCACCGCGTCAAAACAAAACAACTTAGGTTGTTGTTGTAACTCGCGAACGTCAACGGAGGGTCCCGTGCGTCTGTGAACGTCAACGTGCGGCTGGCAGGGTACACTACGCATGGGTGGTGGAACTCTCACAGCCGGAGTGCGGGAGCAGGTAGCGTCAGTGTCTACTGTACGCACAACCGTGGTTGGTTGTAGGCTAACGGGTGCAGCGTCAAACTTCTCCGCACGATACTCCTGCATAAAAGATGCTAACTGTGTCTGCAAAGACTGTAGCAAAGACCACTTAGGGTCTACAGCAGCAGGTGCGGCAACAGACGGTGTTACTGCCTGTTGCGGTACCGCTTTGCCTCTCTTAGGAGGTGAGCAGTCGTCGGAAGACTGCAGCGAATCCGAACTGACCCAGTGGCTACAACTGGGCCGTTGGACTTGCGCGGAAGGGACCGACTTGCACTTAATAAGCTGCGAGACCTTGGTCCATGGTTTCTTACGAGAAACCTCTTCCGCAGACGAGAAGTAAATGGGCTCTCTCGTCTTTGTGTGGGTGGGGCGATCTTGGGTAGATACGCCCGAAACCACGGAGGGAAACGTCTGTTCGTTGATCAAGGCCTGACGAACCCATAAGTCGTTCGACATTACTTCTCCCCTGGGCTTGGGAGCTTGCAAGAGGTCCCGGACTAGGTGAACGACAGGCACGAACAGACGAACCCTCGGACGCAACACTGTAACACTTTACAGTATTATACAGACTACTGTAATATGATAAAGTAAAATATTTGTAACAACCTATTTTATATGAAATGGGGCTATTTGTTGACTTCTACTGCTGAAAATCGTAGACATCTGAGTTAGGTTACGCTTACTCCAGACCAAAATTTAGCACTAACGACTTACGAACAATACGACTTACGAACAGACTCTCGGTCCCTATTGTGTTCGTAAGCTGGGGACTGTCTGTAATTGCGAAAACAGTCGTATAATGCAGCTCATTAATACTAGCAAAAACAGAAAACATATATAAAGATAAAGAATTCAGTGGCTGGGAAAGAGACTAAACACTAGTTCAAATAACGGATTTTGAGCGAAGCGAAAAATCTATTTTTGGGTGAGATAGCCATGGCGTCCTGATGGAAGGTTCCTGTTTGGTAGCTTCCTTGGGTATAAGACTACTAAGATATTCCCAGAGAATTTAACCACAGGTTATCACAGAATTCTAACTTCTGGAGCGAGTATCTCAAAGGTTTCCCTTTAAGACATCGTAATACAACAGGGGACACGCATGTCTGAACGTGCCACATAGCTATCTCCACCCCGAACAGAGTTAATGCTTCGGTGTGTAAGGGCTGAGAATAGCTGGGAGCCGTTCCACAGCTAATCTCACTCGTGGCTACTACTGATACTCGAGACGTAAACAAACGGACGCCATTGCTCTAATGACGTCACGCCCGTCTTTATCCTGACGCCAGTTGCTGCCCATCACCATGATACAATTGTGTAGGGTGGGAACAAAACTGGACGAAGTAGTAGGGAGGGTCCATCAGGACGCCATGGCTATCTCACCCAAAAATAGATTTTTCGCTTCGCTCAAAATCCGTTTTTTGGGCTCAAGCCATGGCGTCCTGATGGAAGAGTACCAGAGAATCAATGTATCGTGGTAGATTTTTCCCCCAGTGTTAAGTGCCTAGGCATTGACAAAACAGCAAAGTAATCTTAGGTAAAGAACCATAGGAACGAAGTATCCTGCCCCCCATTGGTAGGAAGTTCCCATGGGCTATGCCGACGTCAAAGTGGTATTGAAGGGCTATTCATCCTGACAGAAGAACTTTTAAGAACTTAGAGATGAAGCAGAATGTTTGATATTTGTATAGGAACATTCTGAATTAGGCCAGTGGTGGTTGGGCACTGTGTATAGAGTTCATCTCTTGGTTATCAGAAGTAAGTATTCGAGTAGGAACCTTACTGAGACAGGGTGAATATAATTTAGGATTAGACATCCTAAATTCTTCATGACCATAAGAGAGGAGGAATAAATAAAACTATGACAGTATGTATTTCATAGTAGGTAGGAGCTGAAAGAGACGCATAAGTAATAAAATAGAAATTTTATTTCACAATGCAGAAATTAAATAATTTACAGCAAAAGTAAAGTTCATTTACAGTAATAATAATGTACATAGAAATAAAGGCTTGCTCTTGAATCTGAAAAGGAATTTCAGGATTAGTAGGTACTCGTTCTCGAGGAACGCAAGTCTTTAAACAACACGTCATGCTCAAGGCATGCGGCACTTGTGTGACACTATGACATTTCACCTGGGATAAGAACAGTTATAAAAGCACTAAGTGTTTTTAGACATCACTATGAATCGCTCAAGGGTCAACATAGGCACCCGAAGAGTTAGAGTCCCAAGTAACTCACTGTTCTACGCAGAGTTAGGTGCAGGTTTCATAACACTACCTGCGGCTACCACAAAATGTTTGACTTCGTGCACTTGTTTCGCATAATGTTTAAAGAAAACACGCGAGGACTTCCAGCCCGTAAAGTTTTTAAGGCTTTCAAAGTCCATGCTCTGAAAGAAGTTCAGAGAAGATGCCACTTTTCTAGGATCATGACCAGCGGGTGTACTGTTCGGATCCGCTCTGCGAATGAAGTAGGTGATTTTCGCTCTTAATTGTTTCAGTGACAGGTCGCTGCCCGATGTTTCTCCTTTGAAGAGTTGGCCTCCACCAAAGTTCGAAGTTCTGCGAAGATAGACCTTGAGACTCTCTACTGGACATAGAGAGACATCCTCCTTCAGGGGGCATATTCTCCAAGGGCCCCATCTTTTGGTGGGTAATTCGTTTTTAGCGAGAAACGTCGGATCAGGGGAGAGGGTCACTTCTCCTGAATCGGCAAACAGGATGTGTCCCTCTTCTCTCGATAATGCCACTATTTCGCTGACTCGAGCTCCCGAAGCGAGAGCAAATAAAAATATAACTTTCTGAGTCAGATCCTTGAGGGGGCATGAATCGTTGTCCAAGTTGGAGGCGAAATGGAGTACCTTGTCTAGTGACCAGGAGATCGGTTTCGGAGGGGGTGCTGGGCGTAGGCGAGCACATGCTTTTGGTAATTTGTTAAAGATGTCGTTGGACAGATCAATTTGGAAAGCATATAGAATTGGTCTAGTCAAGGCCGATTTGCAGGTTGAAATCGTATTGGCTGCTAATCCTTGTCCATGAAGGTGAATGAAGAAGGACATACAGAAATCAATGGTGATTTCTTTAGGATTTTTTGCTTTGACAAAGGAGACCCATTTCCTCCAGGATGATTCATATTGCCGTCTCGTGGATTCGGTCTTGTATTCCTCTAGGAAGTCTAGACTTTTCTTCGAGATCCCAAACCTCTTCTTTGCGGCAAGGGAGAGAAAATCATGAGATGAAGGTCCTTGATTTTCGATGATGAAGCGAAGACAGTCGACTTCTGTACTTGTTGAGAGAGAACTGGGCCCGGGAGAGGGATCAGCTTGGGCTGCAGCTCCAGGACCAGGGGGGTACCAGTTGCTCCGGGGCCACTTGGGAGCCACTAGGGCCGCTGTCCCTTTGAAGGTTCTCAGTTTGGAGAGGACTTTCAACAGAAGGTTGGTGGGAGGGAACAGGTATATCTTGGACCATCTGTTCCAGTCCAGTGACATGGCGTCCACCGCTTCTGCTTTGGGGTCCTCGTACGGGGCTACGTACAGAGGAAGTTGATTGTTGTCGCTCGTTGCAAAGAGATCTATCTGAAGTTCTGGGACTTGGTGAGAGATGAAGGAGAACGATCTTGCGTCTAGAGACCATTCCGACTCTATCGGGTTTGTCCGAGATAGAGCATCCGCTGTCACATTGCGGAATCCTTGTAGGTGAACTGCAGACAGGTGCCACTTCTTCTTCTCCGCCAGACGGAAGATTGGGAGAAGCACCTGATTTATCTGGGGCGATCTTGAGCCTTGGCGATTGAGACAACGAACTACCACCGAGTTGTCTAGGGTTAGACGGATGTGGATCGAGGGCGGCGGGGATAACTTCTTCAGAGTTAGAAGGACCGCCATGGCCTCCAAGATGTTTATGTGGAACGTCTTGAATAGTGGAGACCAGGACCCTTGAGCCTGTTTCAGGTGGGAGTGACCTCCCCAGCCTTCCAGTGAGGCATCCGTGTGGATGTTGAGTGATGGAGGAGGGTGTTGGAGAGGAATGGACCTTTTCAGGGCCTTTGCTTCCGACCACGGCTTTAGGAGGCGTCGAAGTCTGTTTGGAAGCCGTCTCTTGAGGTCTCTTCGAGCGATGGATGCCGAGCGTCTCCAGACTCCCGCGGCATCCTTTAGCTGTGCACGAAGCACTGGGTTTGTCACTGAGGCGAATTGTAGAGAGCCTAGAACTCATTCCTGCTGTCGTCTTGAAATGCGTTTGGATTTCAGTAGTCGCTTGACAGACCCTGCTATTTCCTTCCTTTTCTTCTGGGGGATGGAAAGGCGGTGTGACTGAAGATTCCAGTGGATTCCCAACCACTGAAACTTCTGAGCTGGAGAGAGGCGAGATTTCTTCTCGTTGATCTTGAATCCCAGGTGTTCTAGGTACTGGGTAACTTCGTTGCAAGACTTTGCACACTCTTCGGGCGATGGAGCCCATACTAGCCAGTCGTCGAGGTAGGCCATCACCTGGACGTTTCTTAGGTGGAGCTGTTGTACTATGGCATCCGCCAGTTTTGTGAAGATCCGCGGGGCCACATTGAGGCCGAATGGCATGGCCCGGAAGGCGTAGCTTTTCCTTTGGAGTCGAAATCCTAGGTAGGAGGAAGCGTGATGGTTCATTGGAATGTGCCAATAGGCATCCGCCAGGTCTATAGAGACCGTGTAGGAACCTTGAGGCAGAAGGGTCCTTATTTGTTGAAGCGTCAGCATCTTGAACTTGTTGTTCTCTATGAACTTGTTGAGGGGGGATAAGTCCAGAATGACTCTGAGTTTGTCTGAGTCCTTCTTGGGAACGCAAAACAGTCTCCCTTGGAACCTGGTGGACTTTACCTTCCTTATCACCTTCTTGTCCAAGAGGTCTAGAACATATTCTTCCAGAAGGGGGGTCGATTGCTGGAAGAACCGCTGGAAGATTGGGGGTGGTTGCGTCCAACTCCAGCCTAGACCGTTCTTGATGATGCTGTGTGCCCAGGGATCGAAGGTCCAACGATCCTGGAATTGGCGGAGTCTTCCTCCCACCGGAAGCACTTCATTGCTTCTGGTGTCCCGAGGACTTGTTGCCTCGGCCGCTAGCTCCCTTTCCTCCTCTACCTCTGGAGGGACGACGAGATGCGTCTCTGCTTGCACCCCTGAACGAGCCTCTACCTCTGGCATGAAAGGTAGTGGATGGTTGCTCAAAGGCAGGGGTGAAGACCGGTGACTGTGACAACACCGGTTGGGGGACCAATTGAAAGGTCTGTTGTGGTTGGGCAACCACTTGGGAGGTAGCGGGTCCCGGAAACTGACGTCGTTGCTGACGTTGCTGGGGTTTTGGTTTTTGAGGTTTTCTCTTAGGCTGAGGTCCTTCGTCCTGAGAGGGTTTCCTTTTTCTGGACATGCCCCACTTGTGGAGAAGGTTCCTATTCTCCGTGGCGGCTCTGTCAGTTATTTCCTTGACCAGGTCAGAAGGAAACAGGTGCTTTCCCCAGATGTTGGAGGAAATCAGCCTCCGGGGTTCGTGTTTCACGGTGGCACCGGTAAACACGAATTCACGACAGGCTCTACGAGCCTTTATGAAGTGGTACAAGTCCTTCATTACTGTCAGTAAGTGGGATTTGGCTAGTACCATGTAGTGATCTGGTACTCTTGTGTCACAGGCCATCACATCCAGTTGGACTTGATGAGAAAGAGATGCCGCAAGCCTCTCCTTCGTGTCTTGTTCCCGGCGAAGGAGATGATCGTTGAGCTTAGGGAGGTCTTCATTAAACTGACGTCCGGCGACGTCAGGATCGAGCCTTCCCACGACGAAAGTATGCTGAACATCTTTCCAGTGTCGAGCGTCAGGGGGGGTCACGATGGAGAAGGGTCTGCACTCCTCCAGTGCAGGGCAGGGTTTCCCTTCTTCCGCCGCTTTAAGGCATGCAGCTAAGGCCTTTTCCAAGAAAGGAAGAACCGCATTGTCAGGTGCAACGTACGTAGGATGCTTCTTGCTCAAAGCTGGAAGCTTAGAGCAGGTAAAGCCCCTACTCTTAAATGCGGAGGCTAGCATATCCTGGGCCTTTGCGAGATCGAACACTATCTCTTCCTTAGGTTCGGTCTCTTCCTTCGAGGCAGGTTCGGAACGAAGCCGGACGTAACAGTCCGGGTAGGCCTCGAAGCTTGGGAAGAACTCCACATCTTCCAACGGGACCGTGCCGATCTTGTCACTAACAAAGATTCTGCCGGTCGCAATAACCATATGCTCTGCATACCTCCACGGGTTGGCATGAGAGCAAGCTGGGAGATCCTTGACCGAAATCTTCTTCGGTTCTCTGGATCCAATCATCGACCTGATGGACTCCTGGTTCTCCTTCAGCCTGTCGTCCATGACGGCTCTAATCAGCTGGATCAGTTCTTGGGTAGAAGAGGAAGGATCCGGAGTTGAGGAGGTAGACGGAACAGACATTTCCGTCGGTGTAGGAGTAGGAGGAGGGATGGACGAGGGAGCAGCTCCAAGCTCCGACTCGGTGTACTCCACCTTGTCTTCGTCCTCTTCGGCTCCTTGAGCCATAAGCGTCTTCTCCGTGTCTTCCGAGACGTCTGAGATCTGTTCATCATCCTCGGAATCTAAACGACACTCGTGCATGGACTGAGCCATGACCACATCAGGTTCCACCGTAATTTGGACAGTGGGGATTGTATCTTTTGGTACCACTGAGTCAGAGGAGGCCTTAGGGAACAACAGGGACCTCAGTTCTTCGGTGGCCAGGTACGGTCCAGTAGCATTTTTCTGAAAGCCACGCACCCACTTGCGCAGCTTTTCACGAGAAATGTCTCTAACCTCCGCTGAGGGAGGGTTATGGAAGGCCTCAACTAGGTGGGCCTGGCAGACCGTACAATCCAGTGGATTCCAAAACTTCAAGTCCCCTTTCTTGTCTGCACAAGGGGCGTGAGTCCTGCAAGCCGTATGCCCGTAAAACTGCGGGCGTTTCACAGCGCAGAAGGCGAAGTCACACTTCATCTGCTCCTCCTGTGGAAGAAAGAGAAAATGAGTATGGGGGAGTCATAAGAATGGCTCTTAAACTAAGTTAATATTAATCATTAATTTTAACTTAAAGAAGGTGTGATGCATAGAGAATGAAAACAGTAAAGGAGAACATGCTCCATGCATCCAGCCCGGCTGGTAACCACAAGCTTGGTCCCTGGATAATCCAAATGACCGAGATCATTGGATATAGTTTCCTAGAATTCCTAGTATTCTGGAACTCCATGGAAAACCAAGGACAAGATTGGGATCGAATTCATTCGGTTCCCAGTTAAGAGCCAGAAGGCCTCATTAAAGGGTAACTGCTTCTGGCAACCAGCCGCGCTAAGATGCACATAGCCTGCTGGAAATAGAAGAATGCAAAGAGACAGCATGATCACTAATAGAGCAGTACTAGGTACTGATCTTAATAGCGGAAGCAGCTTATCTGTTTGCGATATAGGGCTATCCTAGTCTTATGATAGCTACAGTAAGGGGGTGCAAGTATTCTTGACGCCTCCGGGGCATCCGGCAAGCCGCCGGCATGCCGGAGCTCGCTCCAGCATAGATTCTGGCATTAGAACAGACGATTTTCAAAAGTCAGTTACATACCAGGATGGCGGCCGCCGGCACAACGGCGGCACGCCGGCAGGAAGCGGCGGCTCCGGCAGTCGGAGGATGCCAGGTTGGTGACTGGGATAAGGATGGTAAAGGCAGTATCGGGTTGCCGGCAGTATATGCCGGCACTCCGGTGATCGACCGGCAAGCGGACGATTAGATAGGAGTAGGAGAGCCGCCGGTGGTAGCCGGCGGCAGCCGGCAGTCCCTCGGTACACGGGGGGCTGGCGGCAAGGGTAGGGAAGTCACCAAATAGGAGGCAGGTATTGCCGACAGTAGAGGCGGCAAGAGACCGGCACCCAGATAGAAAGAGAGACAGGGGGAGGGGGGAAGGGATGTAGGAAGTACCGTCAGGGTTCCAGACATCCCTCCCCCTCCCTGAGGGGGGGTACCCATGATAGAGGCAGGCTCTAACATCCATGAGCAGGGGTCACTAGGGACCGGGAGCTAGGTAGCCCAAGGGAGGGCTAGGGAACACCCAAGAGGGGGGGGGGAGACTCCCATATGCAGAACTATACTAGTAACTAACCTTATAGGACACTATGAGGGTATATGTACCAGAGTGGACTGCACAAGGAAGCTCGGGTAGCCCTACTCTTCCACCCTAAGGAGGAGTTGTAGGACAGGGGACAGATGAGTATAAACTAACCTAAGCATAGGCTAGGCTATACAAGAGATAGGTGGGGAGGGAGAAGAGAGAAGTCTTCCCAGGAAGGGTTTCTGTACCAGAGCGGCCACTAAGGGAAGGGAGGACACTCCCTAACCTAAGATCAGGCTGATCGGCTAAAACGGTGCAAGAGTACCGTTTCAGCATGGAACAGAGAAACCTTCCTAACCCGACCTAGAACAGGGCTAAAAGTCCTGAACTAGGCAAGGAAGAAGACATATCGCTATCGCAGGAAAGTCATAGACTATCCTAGCCATAGAGGTAGGCTAGCCTAACCTCACTCTCAGACGCAGCCCTAAAGGGGGTTCATTCCTTTAGGGAGGACAGAGAGGCGATATATACTCTATTAGACAATTAATCCCTTAACTCAGAAAAGGGATCAAGGCTAAATAGAGGGAATGCCAAGGCAGGGGATGAAGGAAGCATATAGGGGTCCTAATATTAGGTTAGGCTAGAAAGAATCACTGACTAGCCTATCCCCTATATGGTCCCTGAAGGCGAAAACATTTGCATCACTGTCAAAAGTATTGTAAAATAATAATGCCACTATCTTCATAACTTAGTCTAGGATCACTAATAAATCATGCATGAACACTTGTATGTAGGCTCCTGGCCTGGGGGCTATAGTAGCCGACTGGTATGAGGTCAATCGATGACCGATAAAAAGCGTCTAAACACGATATAAAAGTTCCTAGCTATGAAGACTAAATAAACTAATGTATTCGATTAGTATATAATGCCGGAAGCGTTGTTGTGGCTAACTAAATAAGACATGCAAAACAACGACGCCATAAAATGGCGGGTCCGGTAGAGGCACAGCTCTGCCACAAAACATCAATTATTTCGCAAAATAATATTTACTTTACGGCCAGAGCTTAATTAAACAATACTGGAACCTTGTACTCAACTTTCCAGAAGAAGGCGAGGCTGAAGGTAACGACATAGCGAAGATGCAAAGCGATAAAGATAACACAAGGGAAAATCCGTCTAAGTAGGGCAGCTACTAAACAAAGGATAAAGACGGGCGTGACGTCATTAGAGCAATGGCGTCCGTTTGTTTACGTCTCGAGTATCAGTAGTAGCCACGAGTGAGATTAGCTGTGGAACGGCTCCCAGCTATTCTCAGCCCTTACACACCGAAGCATTAACTCTGTTCGGGGTGGAGATAGCTATGTGGCACGTTCAGACATGCGTGTCCCCTGTTGTATTACGATGTCTTAAAGGGAAACCTTTGAGATACTCGCTCCAGAAGTTAGAATTCTGTGATAACCTGTGGTTAAATTCTCTGGGAATATCTTAGTAGTCTTATACCCAAGGAAGCTACCAAACAGGAACCTTCCATCAGGACGCCATGGCTTGAGCCCAAAAAAACTACGTTTACAATCTCTCACCGCACATAGCCTGGGGACAAGAATAAAACCCTAGAAACGTTTTACCTTCTTCCCCGTACAGCGACTAGGGAGGAGAGCAACACGAGAACAACGTTACCCGCTTGAACGGAACGTTTTTTTCTCCTCTCTCTCCCTCCGTCTCTATCTCTCTCTCTCTTTCTCTCTTGATTTCGCACCTGAGAGAAGAGCCCAATTATATATCGTCAAAACATGTTATTTGGCTAAAGGAAAAAAACTGAAAGGTTTTCCAAATAAAAAGTTCCTTTAATTTAGAATTTAAACCATTTAAGCTAAGAAAGAATGAACGAAACGTCAGAATCGGTTTACTCTTACTGCAAAGTGAAACCGTGATACAACTCTCTCTCTATCGTAACGATAGAGCGCATGTTGAACGTCCTGAACGTCAACAACTGCGTAGTCTAAAAAACTAAACGTTAGTTCATCTTTGAAAACAGTACGAGACTATCAAAGAAATTTTTTCATAAAACATTAAATTTAAAAAGTTTTAAATTCTTTAAAGGCTAAATACGATATAACGGGCTCAACGTTGATTAACTTCGGTTCCAAGTTAGGACCGCCTACTATCAGGAAAGGTCGCATATAAACAAAACAAAAATTTATTTTTATATGTTTATAATAAATGGAAAGTTAATCGAAGAGGCCTAATAAAGGCGGAGAGATATAAAATATATAGATCTATAACGTGTTAAGCAAAATTACTAAAAACCTAAACACACTTCCGTCTAAGGGAAGGGTCGGCCATTTAAAAGTGAAAGAGAGTCCATACTCTCTTTGTCACCATAATTAAATCTATCCAAAACGAGTTCAAGTTTTGAGATGAAGATAAAACCCCTGCATAGCGAAAGCTCAAAACTGGAATAGTGTACTTCACCAAATAGTTGTGAAAACAAATCCAGTTAGTAACAGCGTATTTAGTAGGTCTTGCCAGTGGCACGACAGAGAGAAAATTGGTTCTGTGTTGACATGGAGTACTTGAGTACCTGCTCGACAGATGGCGCAGTTGATGTACACCCCCACCTGTATAGCGATCGCTGGCGTATTTTGTCCTTAGGTTTTTCTGTCGGGCAGCAGAGCTGACAGCTATATGATCACCGGCTAAGTTTAATATTGAAAATTATACTTTCATTTACTGTATAGCAAAACTGGAATTCACTATTAGAAATGAATGAGTGCCGACATATTTTACATTTTTCTCTGTATGACTAATTAAGGCTGCGGTATAACTTACGTGAATACTATTTCATTGTCTAAGTCCATTGTTTACTTTTGGGAGAATGAAGTTGGGTTACCGCCAATGAATTGTTTCCAATCGCTTGTGGAAGCTTTTCAGTTTTTTGCATAATGTAATCCTTTGCAGGATTTTTTAACCAATTCAGAGCTTTCATGCATTTACACATAAGTTCATAGATGTTACTTTACAACACTTCAGTTCCAGTATAACTCCTCCCACAAGAGAATGTCTCTCAAAAGAACCATGGTCTTCCACTGTCTTGGGTTAGAGTTCTTTTTCTTGAGGGTATACTCGGACACACTATTCTGTCTTATTTCTCTGCCTCTTGTTTTGTTTAAGTTTTTATATTTTATATAGGAGATATTTATCTTAATGTTGTTACTGTTCTTAAAACATTTTATTATTCCTTATCCTCCTCCCTAGACTCCTAGACTGGATTAAGTCTATTAGAGGTGCAGATATCTATGGTTATCTACGGATACGTCCCTGATTAGACACGATATCTTAGGATAGTTGTTCCGGGGGTTATAACTCCGTGATACCTGACGGTGATTCTCTTGTAATATCACTCACAGAAATATTATACAGTAGGAAAATGGCTGTCTGCTAAAGAAGGTGATGAATGCAAGAGTTGATGGGAGAAGTACAAGAGGAAGGCCAAGGTTTGGGTGGATGGATGGTGTGAAGAAAGCTCTGGGTGATAGGAGGATAAATGTGAGAGAGGCAAGAGAGCGTGCTAGAAATAGGAATGAAGGGCGAGCGATTGTGACGCAGTTCCGGTAGGCCCTGCTGCTTCCTCCGGTGCCTTAGATGACCGCGGAGGTAGCAGCAGTAGGGGATTCAGCATTATGAAGCTTCATCTGTGGTGGATAATGTGGGAGGGTGGGCTGTGGCACCCTAGCAGTACCAGCTGAACTCGGCTGAGTCCCTGGTTAGGCTGGAGGAATGTAGAGAGTAGAGGTCCCCTTTTTGTTTTGTTTCTTTGTTGATGTCGGCTACCCCCCAAAATTGGGGGAGGTGTCTTTGGTATATGTATGTATATGTAGGAAGCTGCCCGAAGGATCTTCCATCAGGACGACATGGCTATCTCACCCAAAAATAGATTTTTCCTACGTCAAAATCAGTCTTATTATTCCATGTTTTCTTTCCTCACTGGGCTATTTTCCCTGTTGGAGTCCATGGGCTTATAGGATCCTGCTTTTCCAACTACGGTTGTAACTCAGCAAATAATAATAATAATAATAATAATAATAATAGAAATAATAATAATAATAATTTCTGAAATTTAGTGTAATTACTTCTATTCATTAATCGATTATATTTAAAATCCTCGCAGTTCATCTGAAGTTAAAAATATCACTAAAATAAAACATGGTTAGCATAGTAGTATTTGCCCTTGTTTGTTTGTTTTTTTTTTTTTAGCATGCATCCGTGGACCAAAGACCATTTGAGGGGCAAAATATACTTTGATCATTTTAAGTTAATTGCCAGAACAATATAAATTGCCAATTGGTTATTTAGAGTTTCTATTTATATGGTGGAGTAAAAAAAAACTCATGAATAGGTGGTTTGCCGCAATAGCCTATTCATAGTAAGAAATAGATAGAGCATAAGCTAAGCTAACCAACTAATATATGGTTTAAAACTTGGCTGAAATTAAACTACAATATATTTACCCTGCATTTACTAAATAGCACCTGTGTGCATAATCACTGGAATACAGTGAACCCTCATTTATCGCGGTAGATAGGTTCCAGTCGCGGCCGCGATAGGTGAAAATCCGCGAAGTAGTGACACCATATTTACCTATTTATTCAACATGTATATTCAGACTTTTAAAACCTTCCCTTATACGTAGTACTGTTAACAAACTACCCTTTAATGTACAGAATACTTAATGCATGTACTACAGTACCCTAAACTAAAACAGGCACAAATATTAAAGGTGATTTTATATCATGCATTTCCTAAACATGCTAAAAAGCACGCTAAAAAATGGCAACCAATGTTTTGTTTACATTTATCTCTGATCATAATGTAGAAACAAACTGGAGGTAGAGCTTTGCCTATTACCCAGACATATTTCCCATACTTTTCACTTAGAACTACATCACATCTTCCTACTTTAGATATATATATATATATATATATATATATATATATATATATATATATATATATATATATGTATATATATATATATATATATATATATATATGTGTGTGTGTGTGTATATATATATATTTATATGTATACACATATACATACCTACATATATACATAAATACATGCATACATATATATATATATATTACTGTATATATATGGGTTATGGAAAAAATCTGCGAAGTGGTGAATCCGCGATGGTCGAACCGCGAAGTAGCGAGGGTTCACTGTATAATATATTTACAAAGATATGTAAACCAAATGTGAATTACATAATGTTTCATTTATGCTAAATGACAGGGTTTTTTGCTAAGACTGCCTGACCTGAAGATGGCATAGGTTATAATACGGAAAAGGACACTGCAACACCATAGCCCCTACAAATAGGAAGTTCCAATCCATCAAGAAGGCGTCCACTGCAACAGCTTCCTCGTCCGGGACTAGGGAGCAGTAGTTGGGGATCCTCTTGTTTAGACCGGAGGCGAAAAGGTCTATTACTGGTCTGCCCCACAACTTCCAGAGGCTCCGACAGACATGCGGGTTGTGAGTCCACTCTGTAGGAATTACTTGTCCCCTCCTGCTGAGCATGTCTGCCCTGATGTTTCTCTGCCCTTGAACAAACCTTGTCAACAGCTGGGTCTCGTTCTCGTTCGCCCAGAGGAGAAGCTCTCTCGCAGTTGAGAACAGAGAGAGGGAGTGAGTTCCCCCTTGCTTCCTTATGTACGCGAGAGCTGTGGTGTTGTCGGAATTGATCTCCACAGTCTTTCCCGACACCGAGGTTTTGAAGGCCTTGAGCCCTAACAAAATGGCCATCAATTCCTTCCTGTTGATATGCCAACTGACCTGACTCCCTTCCCAAATACCTGAGACCTCTTTGTTCCCTAGTGTTGCTCCCCAGCCTGACTTGGACGCGTCTGAGAATAACACTAGGTCGGGGTTCTTCTTGAACAAGGAGATCCCTTTTCCCAACAGAGCTGGGTCCAGCCACCACATTAAAAGATCCTTGATCTCTGTCGGAATGGGAAAAGAAAAAGTGTCCTCCTGGATCTTTCTGTTCCACACCTTTGCGAGGAAGTGTTGCAGAGGCCTTAGGTGCAGTCTCCCCAAAGGGACAAACTGCTCCAGGGAGGATAGAGTTCCCAGCAGACTCATCCACTCCTTCGCTGAGCATTCCTGCTTCCTCAAAAAGTCTTTGACTTTGTCCAGGCACCTGGTCTGCCTCTCCTGGGAGGGAGAAGCCTGAAAAAGAACTGAATTCAGAACTATCCCCAAATAGAGAATAGTCTGATTCGGCTCGGTCTGAGACTTCCCCCAGTTGACGATGAGTCCCAGGTCCTGAGTGATCGTATAAGTTTTCATTAGGTCCTCCAGACATTTCTCTTTCGACTGTGACCGGATCAGCCAGTCGTCTAGATAGAAGGAGACCCTTATCCCCTCCTGGTGTAACCAGCCTGCCACATTCGCCATTAGTCTGGTGAAAACTTGGGGAGCTGTGCTGAGACCGAAGCAAAGTGCCTTGAACTGGAAGCACTTGCCCTGGAACACAAACCTCAGATATCTCCTCGAAGACGGATGAATGGGGACGTGAAAATAAGCGTCCTGCAGGTTGAGAGAAACCATCCAGTCTCCTGGACGAACTGCAGCCAGCACTGACTGAGTCGTCTCCATGGAGAACTTTGTTTTCTCCACGAAAGCGTTCAGAGAGCTGACATCTAGGACTGGTCTCCATCCACTCGAGTTCTTGGGAACCAGAAACAGGCGATTGTAAAAGCCTGGGGAGGCGAGGTCTTGAACTGGCTCTATTGCTCCCTTGACCAACATCTGGTCGACTAGCTCCAGAAGAGCCTTTTCGTTTCCCCGCGTCGGTGTACTGAGCCACTAAGGCTAGGGGAGAGTCTGAGAGAGGTGGTTTCTTTAAAAAGGGGATCTTGTAACCTTCCTTGACGACTGAGAGGGACCAGGTGCCCGCCCCTCTCCTTTTCCAAGACTGCCAAAAACGAGACAGTCTTGCCCCTACTGGTGTCTGGAGGACTTCCATCTCATTTTTTGGACCGGGGCCTAAACGCACCCCTGCTGGTCCTTGGCCCTGACTCTTGTCTTCTCCCCCTAAAATCCGCTCTCGAGGAGATCCTGCCTCGAAAGGGCTGTTGAAACTTCTTCTCCTCCTTCTTCAGAGGAGCAGGAGCAACAGGTAAGGTCTTTCTAGCCGACCGAGACAAAAGGTCCTGAGTAGCCTTCTGAGCCAGAGAAAGAGAGATATCTCTGACCAGAGCTTCAGGAAAAAGATGACGTGAAAAAGGGGCGTAAAGTAGCTCCGACTTCTGGGCAACAGTCACAGATCTAGAGGTGAAGGAGCACAAAAGGGCCCTCTTCTTTAAGACCCCTGCTGAGAAAAGGGAAGCCAATTCATTAGCTCCATCCCTTAGAGCTTTGTCCATGCAGGACATGATACTCGTCAGGTCCTTCGTGTCCTCCAGGAGTTCAGACTTCCTGGCCAGAGTCCCGAGAGACCAGTCCAGGAAGCTGAAAACCTCGAAAACCCTGAAAATTCCCTTGACGAGGTGATCAAGCTCCGACATGGACCACATCACCTTGGCAGAGTTTAAAGCATGGCTTCTTGCCGAGTCCACAAGAGCCGAGAAGTCACCTTGGGAGGAGGAAGGCACTCCTAACCCCAAAGGTTCCCCTGTCTCATACCACATACCGGCCTTGGAAGCGAGCCGAGACGGTGGAAAAAAAAAGGTGGTCTTGACAGCTTGTCTCCGTTCCTTCATCCAATCATCCACTTTAGCGAGAGCTTTCCTGGCCGAAATTGAAAGTTTCATTTTGATGAAGGCCGAAGACTTAGTAGCTTTCTTCCTGGTAAATTGAGACTGAGGAGAATGAGGGGCCGAAGGTTGAAATTCCTCCCCATAAAGTTCCAAAAGAGAGCGAGAAAGAACCTTGTAATCACTAGAAGAGTCGGCAGGTTTTTCTTCCTCTTCCGAAATATCTTCGAGGTCCTGCTCAAGGATAACATCCCGAAGAGTTGGGCTGCCAGCAGTCTGGCAGCGAGAGCTGTTTGAATCCTGGCGCCGAGCGCCGCTAACATCCAGTCGGTGAGAAGCGGTATCGTCACGATGACGAGAAGCGGTATCGTCACGATGACGAGAGGCAGTATCGTCACGATGACGAGAAACGGAAGCGTCCTGAAGATGCAGGCTGCCTTCGCCTTGAAAATGCAGACTGCATTCATCCTGTTTCCTAAGAAACGAGGCAGTAACGTCCAGGCGTTTCGAAAGGGAAACGGAATCGTCACGGCGCCGAGAACGAGAGGCAGTATCGTCCTGGTGCCGGGAGAGGGGGGAAGGAAATTCCTGGCAGCGTGCCGATGAAGAGGGTGTGCGTTGTCGTACGGCCGACGAGGTGCGCAGAGGTTTCTTGGGAGAGATACTAAAATCTCTCTTAGAAGAAGATCTCTTAACAGGCAAAGAGACGTCCTTACGTCTGACGGACTGAGAAGGGTGGCTGAAAGCTTTAACTAACGATGAAAGTTGTTCCTGCATAACAACCATGAAAGCTTTAGCAACCTCCGCTGGCTCTCGCGGTGCCGAAGACGGCAGTTGTCGTACGGCTTGACTGGGAGCGCTGGCAGAAGAAGTAGGGAGTCTAGCAGGATTAACTGGGCTAAGGACTCTCTGTTTTGCCCTTTTAACAGGAACATCGAAATCGTCTTCCGAAGGATCAGGGTCTCTGCTACTCGAACCGGGAGAGGGAGAGCGAGACTGCACGTCCCGGTTCCACTCTCTCTTCATTGGTCTTGATTCGTAATGCCAATTACGTCTGGGAGAACGATCAGGCGAAGACACAAACGTATCCGACACGCCTTTCCTACGGCGGTCAAGAGCAGCCTGGGAGATCGCAACAGGACTGTCTGAGGCGACGACTGACCGAGGATAAGCACCTCTCACCCCCTTTTGGCTTTCGACGTACCTTCTCCCTTGGTCCTGGGAGCTTGGTAGAGGTCTAGACCTAGGGGTATGACAGATTCGATCAGTCGCCACCTCCACTGCACTTTCACAAGCACTAATTTCACCCTTACCTTTAAAGGCCTCCAACTGTGCTTTAATGGCCTCCAATTCAGCAGCTAATTTAGCATACCCAGGGTCATCCGTAGGCACAGATCCTGTAGAAGGGGCAGGAGTCACTACATTTGGGGAAGGAATACCTTCCAAAGGGGTAACAAGCAAAGGGTCAATAGATAAATCTAAGCTAGGCTCACTAGCAGACTTTGACTTTGATTTAGCTCTTCTAACTCTATCAATCTCAAGTTTGCGCACATAGCGCTTCATAGCTAACCAATCATCATCACTTAAAACCTCGCATTCCTTGCACTTATTATCTAAAGCACATTCAAACCCCCTGCAACCCATACAGATAGTGTGAGGGTCAACCGAAACTTTCGGCAACCTCACCTTGCAAATATCATTCGCACAAACACGATAATGAATTTTCTCACTCATGATAATAAAGGAAAAAAGACAAAAAAACAAAAACAACACGATTGCCAAATCCCAACACAGTGTACTTCACC
This sequence comes from Palaemon carinicauda, assembly GCF_036898095.1. NCBI lineage: Eukaryota > Metazoa > Arthropoda > Malacostraca > Decapoda > Palaemonidae > Palaemon > Palaemon carinicauda. The sequence continues at coordinate 89,135,145 of NC_090753.1, read as the reverse complement.
AAAAACGAAGTCCAAAAAGGCGATGAAGGGAAAGCGATCCGAAAAAACTCTGAAAGGCGGACCAACGATATTGTCGATCCGGCCGGCAGGGATAATCTGAGGAACAGAAAACGGGAATGATTCCAAGTACCACCCTGTAAGGGTTGTTAACCGTCTAACCACACAACCACCACAAGGCGGTTGCCGCGATTTTCGATTAAATTCTGCCGCAGTCGGAGACTCAGCTATATATATATAACTGCCAGGTAAGTTCTATTCATAAAATTAGACGTTTAATTTATTTGTCATGAAATTAAACTCATAATTTTGCCCAATACAATAACCTACTTTAAATCAATACTATCTACCGGTACCTTATGGTACCATAGTTCTAAATTCCTTGTCTGTCCAACATTGCTGAACAAGTCACTTAAAAATTTATTAATGACAATAACCTCTTATAATAAAAAAAAGCAATGGTCGCTAATACCTTCCATTGGCAAATTCATGGATTTTATTATAGTTACGGACAAAAAAGGCTTTTCAACTAAACAGGCGTTTCCTATAGAAAAAGTCTGTTTTCTTCAAAAATGAAACTAGTTGCACGGCAGATAAAAACTTAACCCTTTTACCCCCAAGCTATTTGGAACTTTCCAACCCTTAACCCCCAGTGGTTATTTTTTTTTCAAGCACATTTTGCAGTATATATTTTTTTAATTGTTCTAACAGCCTTAATTTTCATCATAGAAAGGTCAGGTTGGTCTCATTCTCTTGGAAAATGCCTGAAGTTTCTCAAAAAAAATTATCAAAAATATGCAAAACAAATTGTAAGTAGCAGTTTTTTTGCAAGGACGTACCAGTACGTCCATGGGGGTAAAGGGATGTGTTTTGTGAAACGTACCAGTACGTCCTTTGGGGGTAAAAGGGTTAAGGTATTTGTTTACAAGAGCACGCTCTCCGTTTACTCTGAAATTATGCATTCCTGTAGCAGTCCTCTTCTTGTACAGTAATAATGAGGCTCTTTAAATGCTGGAAAAGCAAAAAACAGCAAGATATGTTGCGGGAGGGAGGAGGGGGAGGGGTTGGTGGAGGAGGTACCAAGTGACCTGAAACCGACATCGTCAACATAGTCAATCTAGGAGAAGTTTGTGACGTAAGCGGACATTTAATATATATTAAAAATATATACTAAATTACAAATGGATCAATTACTCAAAAGTGTCACAATTTGTAAATTGTATATTTTATTCAGTAATACTTGACAATATATCTTATTTTTTTTAAAGAATGGTTTTTAAGAGAATGACTATTTTTGCAGGGTATGACTGTTTTCATTGGCGGGAAATTGGCAGGCATCCTTAGGCAGTGGTCAATAGATGGCGTTAGTGTAGCAAAACGTCTAGGAAAACTAGTCATACTCAAAAATAGTTTCTTTAAAATAAAAACTAATATGATTTATATCAAACATCTACCAAATATAAAATATACAATTCACAAATAGTGACACTTTTGAGTAATTACTCCATTTTTAAGTTAGTATATATTTTGAATAAATACCAAATGTACGATGACGTCACGAACTTCTCTTTAGTTATGGTGACGATGTCGGTTCCTGGTGCTCAGTAGCCCCTCCACCAACCCCTCCCCCTCCCCCCTCCTGCAACATATCTTGCCATTTTTTGCATTTCCAGTATTAAAAGAATCTCCTAATTACTGTACAAAAAGAGGAGAGCTGCAGGACTACATAATTTTAGAGTAAATGGAAAGTGTGCTCTTGTAAACAAATATCAAACTTAAATTATCTAGGATATAATAATCAATGAGGTTAGTGTGCACAACTCAGCATGTAGCCTACCGCTTGTCAGTACATAAGAGCTTGATGTTTATCTTTTCCCGCGAACGAAGTGAGCGCACAGCGAAGCAAAAATCATTAGATTTCTAACAAAAATATCACCCTTCTCAGACAGTCTAATGGGTTTTCAGTTTACTTGCTGTTGAAATGAAGGTCAAATTCAGTGAAAGTACATTATTCACTACAAGAAAGCTATTTCTCCTGCGCAAAGTGTTGTTCCATCTGTAACTATAATTTTACCGATTAATAAAATTGTTCCATCCATAACTATAATTTTACCGATTAATAAAATTGTTCCATCCATAACTATAAATTTACCGATTAAAAAAATGAATCCATCCGTAACTATAATTTTACCGATTAATAAAATTGTTCCATCCGTAACTATAATTTTACCGATTGATAAAATTGTTCCATCCGTAACTATAATTTTACCGATTAATAAAATTGTTCCATCCGTAACTATAATTTTACCGATTGATAAAATTATTCCATCCGTAAATATAACTTTACCGATTAATAAAATTGTTCCATCCACAACTATAATTTTACCGATTAATGAAACTGTTCCATCCATAACCATAATTTTACAGATTAATCATACCTTTTACCATAACAGTAGCCTATTTAGAAAAAGTACTATACTGGGCTATAGGGTACTATCAAGAGACTCACTTCAATTCCATTACCTATTGACTTCCTGTAGGGTTGACACATGTTGGGGTCCATCAGCTGTTCCTGGTTCCTACAGGCTTCAGCTCAACTTAATTATTTTCAGCATATAATGAAACTGTTTTGCAAATATTCTCAATTAAGAAGTTCCAGTAGCAAATATTCTCATTTCAGAAGTTCCAGTAGATTACATACCGTAGGTGAAAATAATATATATGGGTTTTTTATTCACAAACTAACGATGACATTTTAGACAACAAAGATAATGGAAAATGAAAACCTATTGAATCTGGCGGCGAATAATTGAATACAATAATTAAGGTATACAACGGCTCTTCTTTTCTTGTTTCCATCCAGGTTTCCTCGTTCTGACAGCTGATTATGATTATTATTATTAATCATTATTATTATCCTTATCAGTATCAGTATTAGTATTATATTAATTATTATTATTATTATTATTATTATTATTATTATTACTTGCTAAGCTACAACCCCAGTTGGAAAAGCAGGATGCTATAAGCCCAGGGGCTCCAACCAAGGCCGTCTCGAAAGCTCCAACACGGAAAATAGCCCAATGAGGAAAGGAAACTAGGAAAAATAAAATATTCTAAGAAGAGTAACATCATTATAATGAATATCTCCTATATAAACTATATAAACTTTAACAAAACAAGAGGAAGAGAAATTAGATAGAATAGTAGGCTATGCTCGAGTGTACCCTCAAGCAAGAGAACTCTAACCCAAGACTGTGGAAGACCATGGAACAGAGGCTTTGGCACTACCCAAGACTAGAGAACAATGGTTTGATTTTGGAGTGTCCTTCTCCTAAAAGTGTCTTGTTTTGTTCTTCTTAGATTCGATTTATGAAATTCGAACCATATGGCTGGTGTTGGGGCTAAGGGCTAATTGGCTAACTACATGGAATAAGAAAGGGAGCAGCACATAATGCTTAACATGCTCCACCCACAAGAATCGTAATTGGCCGTTACTCAATTGGTTTATGCTCTATGGTGGCAAGCAGCAGCATACACGAATACATTATGCACGCCAGCCATGTGGGCCACTATTAAAGTGATATGATTACTTATGTTTATCATAATTACTATTATCATTATTATTATTATTGTTAGGTTTACATGAATCAGCTGAGAGGTGGCAGCCAATCACAATGCTTGTGGGGAGACTTTGTTTAAAGATTTCTAGCCGTACCCAGTCGCTTCCCTCGTTTGGGAAGATGTTGCCTTTCTTATTCTTCCCATCACTTGTTCTATTTGAACTAAAGGCTAAGGACAAACAAACCGAGGCTCTGCAAATTGGAACCATTTATCTTTTATGCAATTAACTTTATTTGCTGCCACTGGGCCACCGATAATTATTAGGATGCAGTACACTAGATTGAATTAAGACAGTTGTAGACGGTTTTTTATTTCTTTTTTTTTTTTGCTTAAAAGCATTATCAACCACCATTGTCCTGTTTGAGTCAAGTACTTTGAAAAAAAAAAGATATTTTTCCCGTTTCTTGGAGTTCCAGAAGAAATCACAAACATCAAATTACTCAAATATTTTCGAGCAAAAGTCGTATTTGGGGTAAAATTCTACTTTATAGAGGATTCATAAAATAACTCTTCAGAACTAAAAAAAAGAATCTCTTTTTAATGAAAAAAAGTTAAAACAAATGTGGACATGAAAAAGTGAAACCTTTATTTTTCTTGTCATTATCCAAGTTTCTTTTTTCTTTCTTTATTAAAGAAATGTTTTTACTTACCAATAGTCCAAGTATCTTCATTTCATCCATACTGCCCTTTCAACTCTTATAGTCAAGGGTGTTCCCTAAGCAACAGAAATGCTCTGTTTCTTCTGAGACCTGCTTTGGATAAAAATTTTCTCTATGAAGGATGAGAATTGACTGACTGCATGACACAATACTGGGTAGCCATGACATTTGTTTGACAGCCTTAAATCCTTTAAGATGTAGTCAATTTTATGCTGCACAAAAAAAAGTTTTATCTAACCAGCAACTAGTTTTTTCTTCGATATCTTCAGTCAAAACACCTGAACTGAAATATAATTCTGACTCCAAGATGGTTTGGGCATGCTCTTCCCCCTCCCCAAGAGATAAGTTCAAAGGTTCAGCTGGACTCCATAAAGCAATAGAAATGTTGGAAGACCCAGGTCTACATGGCCGAGGACTATGAAGCGCGGAGATTAACGCTGCATTGTCATTTATGCTCCTCCATCTTCCTTTTCTAGATTTTCACATAACCTTCAAATCTACTCATTAGCCATGGTCCAATACAAAACAATCTTCATTCTTGAATATTTGGAGTTTAGAATTAATCAGTTCATTCAGCTAATCATGGCTGGGAGAAGTCAAAATTAAGAACCTGTCTCCCTAAAGGAAAATTTACTCTTACTAAAGAATTCATTTAGTTCATGCTCCAAGTGACTTCACTATTCTCCGGACAGAAGTCGGGCATTTTGAAAAAGGAGTTCTCCAACCCATCTCTTCTACCACACATTTTGTATACCAGAACTCCCATTTATTGAAGGTCTTCATCTGGTAATATTAAATAAATTTTTCTTTTAACTCCCTGGGGGATGCTAGTTAGGTAATGTGAATTTCTTTTCTGACCCTGGTTGCAACACATTGCATTATCACTTATTTCACTGCACAGGACTTTTGATCAACATTGGTTTATATTTACTAACAAAAAAAGGCATACGATAGTCCGTGAAGCAGCGCAAAATTTAAGGGAAAATATCTGAATCATTGCTCACAAAAATTAAGCTTTTGGTTGCATGAATACAGAATTGGTTTACTTTAAAAAAAAATTGGGAAAAAATCTAGTATGAATAAAAACCACAATGGTCTTATTAAGGAGCTTGGCATTTTAACTTACTTGTCTACATGTTGTTCTGAGTAATAATTTTCATTCGTATATCTTCAGGATGCATAAAATTTCTCATTTATTCCTCTTATCAAGAACTTTTCTACTCTACTAAAGTGAATAAGACATTTTCAAATTAGAAATCGGTACAGTTAGTCTTACATATGTTTATAGAAGGAACTATTTGGTCATTCAAAATTCAGGGTTTTCGTTCTTACAATCCTTCCCATCTCGCATAAATTGACAAAAACAAAGGCAATAAAAACACAGATCTCATTTATACAGATAACTTAATTAGTCTTCAGTCAGACAAAGGGCTTCTGTTCTGTATACAATAAAGATAAAATATACACCATCAGAATAAATTTTCCTTATTACCCAACATGATGTTTTGAATTTATATTTCACCTTAAAAAAAAAATAACAATTTACGATGACTCATTTCAAAATGACATACTCTAGCACAGAACAGAATGTATACCACAACTACCCTCATTAATGCTACCTGTCCATTTCCACGCTCATGCATCTAACAGACTGCGAGTCTTAGCCTTCATTCCCTTTCAAAAATATTTTTTACGGTACATAATTTAGGTAATTTTGCTGTAAATATATACAGTACTTATACTGTATGTATGTATACTGTGTATATATATATATATATATATATATATATATATATATATATATATACAGTATATATATATATATATATATATATATATATATATATATATATGTATATATATATATATTATATATATATATGTATATATATATATATTATATATATATATATACATATATATATATATATATATATATATAATTATATATATATATATGTATATATATATATTATATATATATACATATATATATATATATATATATATATATATATATATATATATATATATATTACATAGAGAGAGAGAGAGAGAGAGAGAGAGAGAGAGAGAGAGAGAGAGAGAGAGAGAGAGAGAGAGAGAGAGAGAGAGAGAGAGAGAGAGAGAGAGAGAATATTCTAATGTGTTTATTAATGGAGAATTTAAGCAAAACCATTGAAAGTTACTTGGAGATTACACTGAGGGCAGGAAAACATTACGTTGGTGACTACGGTACAGTATTAAATAGAAAATATAGTAGTTTTTAACCATAATAGAGCCTTACATAGTGGTTTCAATTCAACAATTCATGATGTATTAATCAGAGTATCAGTTCCAAACTTGACCCAAAACGAGACTGTCTTGTGTATCATAGCATCAAACAAATTTCAAGACTTTCACAGCCTGTAGAAAGTGACATAGCTTCTCTGCCGTGTTCCTTTAGCCTAACAAGAGGCAACCCAACTTCTTAATGCTCCATTTCCCCATAGTTTATACTCTCATGGGAGAGTTTAAAAGGGAAGTAGTGATCTTGGTCTTCTTACAATGGTGATGTCAATGAACTTGAAGTAATAGTAGTAAGATCTGTTATCAAGCGGGTACAGTTAAAGATGTCAAACAGACAATTGGGCAGAAATATAATTTGAGCTCATAGGAGTAAAATTAGTAAAATCAGAGCTATACTACAGCATACTAGGCTTGTATATGTCACAAAATTGAACTGCTGTATTTTAATTTTAAATACAATTATATTGTCTGAATTTGACCCCAAATATTTTTTTTGCAAGGAAAATAGTATTCCAAATCTTAACTTCCATAGTAAATCATAAACTTGGTCTACTGAGATCAACCAATTAGTTTAGAGGAAAACTTATAAAAAAAAAAAAAAAAAAAACCTAATAATTTAGCCAGATAACTTTGTTGGAATATAAAAGCAAAATACCTCACACAAGCATCCAGTTGAAGCTGTAAAAGCATTTGATCTAGTAATTCTACAGGACATACACTACATTTAGCTCATATTAACTTTGCATAATAAAAACCTTCTGAGAATAAAATCTATTGGCCTTAATAAACAAATATTTATTAATCTGAACATATAAAATGTTATTCGGACTCGGCTCTAGGATTCTATCCTATTGTAATTGAAATAAACCAACAACAGCTTTTTTAATAAAATAGAGTAAACTCTCCAAGTAAATCTCAAGGCTGGATTGCTACCAAATGAAAATATAATAAAAATGGCTCAAAAAGAATGCAGTTCGTGACTGACTTTAACCAGTTAAGATTTGAAATTTTGCATAAAAAAGTAATTGGAAATGAGAGAAAAACGGGATTGCTAAACAAATTTTAGAACCTTAATTTTCGAATATAAGATGCACAGCACACACCACTTGAAAAATTTCCCCACTCACTATTTAGAAGGCTAGGACATGCAGGATTCGAGTTTAACGAAGTTCCCCTCTACCTGAAAATGACATAATCCTGACCTACAACCTTGACAAAAAGTAGGTGCACATATAAGTAAACATGAATCTGGACACATCAGTTATATTTATTACATTCCATAACTTTCTTTCACATAATTTTCCACCAACAAACATATCCCACTTGAAATGAGGACTGAATACAGTACTCCTGTTGTGCGAAACAACAGAACATACAATATTACACACTCCAATGTCCTATTACATAAATGGAAACCACATCAACCTCATAATCTATACTTGCTAATATCACAGACATGAATCGACCCTGTCCGACCTCACCCAAACATAGATGTACTTCAACAGCTCGTATGTCATTCTGAAAACCTTTTGATTGCCCTTATCCAGTGTCTTTGGATTGACCGAAGACCAGAAACATATGATTGCTCTTTTTCTATAACATTAATTCTTTGGACAGATGGAGTAATATTTGGATATCTCTGTTTAACTAAGGGTTTTGTTAATTACAAGAGACTGTGAACATTTTTTACTTTTACGACAAAATAAAATTCAACGTTAACCAAATCTTTTATAATTTTCAGTTTTCATCACAAATGCATTTCATATAATAATACACACAAGTAAACAGTTACTTCTTTTCATTTATATCACAGTTTCATTTTCCGTTACACTTCCTACACAGAACATGATATCCAAAACAGTGCATTGATCCCATTCCAACTAAATCTTCTAAACAATTGAAATAAATTATGAAAAATAATAATAACAATAATAATAACAAGCAGCACTAAAAAGATTTCACACAATACAATGGTAACACTTCCTGCCACTTATTTAAGAAAATACAGACACCACTTGCAGTATTTTAATAGAGGAGACTAAATCGTCCACCTCAATCCTGTTTCTGTAAAGCATTCATCATTAGGATTAAAGAAATTATCACTTCTTGTCATCATGTGATAACAGACTAACACTCAGGGAAAAATTATTTCCATACTATTGGTTACATACTTTTTCACTGTCTTGGGGTAGAGTTCTCTTGCAAGAGGGTACACTTGGTCACTATCTTATTTCTTTTCCGCTTATTTTGTTAAAGTTTTTATAGTTTATATATGAATGATTTATTTTAATGTTACTGTTCTTAAAATATTTCATTTTAATTGTTAATTAGGTCTTTTAGTTTACGTATTTTCTTTCCTCACTGGGCTATTTTTCCTGTTGGAGCCCTCGGGCTTATAGCATCCTGCTTTTCCAACTAGGGTTGTAGCTTCGCAAGTAATAATAATAATAATAATAATAATAATAATAATAATAATAATAATAATAATAATAATAATAATAATAATAATAATAATAATAATTCCCTCTGGTGCCTAGAGCAATCACAACGCAAGGGAGCTGTGAAGCTTGATAAATATAAGTAGACAATTTGTTTTTTATAACAGAAACATTCTACGCTCTTATCATTTACATTATCTAGTCCTTTGATAAAAGAAATTGTTCAGTTTAATTTTAATGTAAAGTACCTTTGAATAGCTTCAGAAGCACCAAAAAAGACCATTCCTATATTCACTATTTACTAAGAAATATTCATCTACACTAAATTTCTAAAAAAACTGCTTTAAGGAACTATTCACTGTGCTTACCTCTCGCAAATGAAGAACATTTTCTCATTAGTACTTGTAGTAGAGGGTAGTTTGATATCTGAGGTATTTACATATCAATGCAAAAGAAAAAAAAAAAATATTCTCAGAATGAAATATCCCAAAATTCTTAATTTGAAATTACGTAGCAACGAAAATTTCGATGAATCCAGCAATGCACAAAAGAAGCATACCTTTCGGGTCTTCTTTTTATTTCTAAACCTCTTTTAAAATTACAAGGTGGATTTTTGATCACAGACAATAATATGCTATATAAAACATTATAATACTGTAAATAGAAAGTGTTTAAACTGAAATAGAGAACAGAAATTACAAGATTTTGAAAAATAAAAGTGAGTACAGTTATAAAACAGAAGAATTTTTAAGAATCTTGAATGTTGAATAATCAAGGCTTTAGTTTGGCCATATAATTACAGTAACTTACTTCATGAAATCATAATGAACTTATTCTATTTACTTTTTGTGATAATTTTATCTTCTTGTCCTATTTAGATATCAATAGTTACTACGTTCTTGTAGTTTAATCAGAGTACCGTACCTGAATGATCGTTGGCTACAAACGATACTTTATGAACTATAGAATGTAAGTTATCAATTTACCAATAAATATTTTGAAAAATTATGCTGAACACTGAATACTGTGTCGCTGAATAAATAGGAAATCTACACGGAATGAAAATTTAGAAAAATTAGCAATTAGAGGATCTGTTGCAATTACTGTACATGGAAAAAATCATGTCATAAGAATAATTCTACTATGTAAGTTTAAGTAGTATTGTTACTCTTCCAAACTAGCACCCGACAACAAAACCTTTCCTACAATTAATTCAGCAAAAGAAGAAAAGACTGAAGTACTGCAACTGAGAAGTTGACAGCTGTAGTACAGTATTGAGAAATTCAATATCAATCAAAAGTATAAATTTAAATTAGAGAATGAGTAGATGAATTAAATAGGATAATTGCTTATTTGATATAAATTGTATGATCACAAATGCTGTAAGGTTTGAAAGTAGTTCATTCATGCGTGCTTAACATCTAACAGGAATAAAATTTCAAGAAAATTTATAGCTCCGTAAAATACAAGGTATACTTCCCTTGGGAATAGCATACACCTTTTCTTGCTAAAATAGCAAGGCAGCATGTCTGCTCTTTAAATAAAAAATATATAATCATAACTTTACATGTTATAAGTTTTTATGGGGAAACTGATGATAAAATGTTTGTGCAAGTGATTCTGCAATAATTCAAATTACAACTAACTTTCCGATATGCATCTATATCTTTATGTTAACAAGAAAGTCAGTTATACGTATTGAAGATACAACATATCAGAAGCAGTTCTTAAAATATAACCTGCAATGGATTCAGTGTTCATATATGTACAGACCTGAAATCCTTTCACTTCAATATTCATGAGCAAAAGTCACGAAATATGGGACTCATCACCTGGATCAATTATGGGACCTCTGTTATAGTGCGATCTTTGGTAAGAGGTCTTTTCATAACTAATATCCTTATTGAATAAATTGACTTTGGTGTCAGTATGAACCAAAGCTACAAATAATTTTCTAAATACGACAAATATTTCAAAAGATCCCAAAACCATGGATAAATATGAACACATAAAAATGCGCACACACACATGTAAGAATAGCCTTGTCTGTCCAGCAGAAGCTGTCCCTCTACTTCATATATAAAAAAAAATACAAACAGCTTCCTTGGCTAACTCTTCCCAAAGTAAAACTCATAGTACTCACAACATAATCAATAAACATGCATAAATACAATCTATGATTGTTTAGAATTCTTTTTCTTTAATGTACACTGCTAGGGATAATGTCCATGACTGGTAATTATTGTTCAGTAGACATGGACTAGCACACTAACATGAAGTAAACAGTAATAACTTATAATCATATATCCTGCTATGACTAATGACAGAGATATATATGTACAATTCTTTAGCAACATTGTGAAAAATAAATATATCTCAAGCAATATAAACTTTGTTCATCTTAAGCCATTCCCGTTCCTAAAAATATTTATAATGAGTTCTTCTACTTGCATATTCCAGCAATTACTTACACAAGAAATTTCATACTGACTAAAGCACTTCAAGATTTTAACAACAGCCACAAAAAAAAAGGAATTAAAATTAGCTTAATAAAAACGAATGAGTTGTGTGTTTGGTGAGAAGACAACTTTTGAACTTGTATTTGTTGGTCTTGCCATTTCTAATTTGGATACTGGAGATGAAATGTTCCACATGCTAAAAGCTAGAGGGTTACTTTCAAGCAATGGATGAAAGAGTAATTTCACATTTTTTAAGTAGACAATTATATTGATTCTTGAACACAGATGTTAGTGATCTAGTACTAGTTACTACTACTGTACTGTATTCCTTGACTACTACCACCCTTACAGTAATTCTCACAAGTGTACCTAAGCTAAGAGGTAGAAATAGTTCTTTATTGGTGTATTACCATCATTCAGTTTAACCCCGCCACTGTCCGATGGTGTTATGAAACATGTCTTTTCTTGAAAAGCATACTCGCTGTGAATAGGTTACTTACTATACACCATAAATGTACCCCAATGAAAGAAATGGTAACATAATGATACGCTGTTGTGGATTTTGTGTTGGATTCCATGTTTTAGTCTGCTGATTTCAAGAATGAAGAGAAGAAGAAAAAAAAAAGCAGCTAATGTGATGGTAACAAATGTGGAGATGGATGGACAGAGGCCAGTAGGAAACCTTAGGAAATCCTATAGAAAAGGCCAAAACGGGAACAAAGACCACTTGGGAATTCCGACAGAGAAGTCAATGATGATGATAATGTTGTAAAATCAAATTAAGAAAACCAGGAATCCAAAATTAATCCTTTCTCAATTTAGTATAAAATCTACTGGATGGTTTTATTCTATCAACAAGCGAGGTCATGCTCTGACTAGTTACTTGTCTGCCAAAAGGTCATGAAAAGACCAGCTAAGACAAGCTGACTAGATAAACCAGTAGACTATTTATGAAGCTTAGTGCTATCCATATTGTAACAGTGCAGAACTGTTACTACCATTACCTAGTAGCAGAAGAAAGCCAAAAAATGTGTCCATGCATGCTTTTCAAGTTCAAGGGAATGACGAAAATTGCTGGTAGCAAACAATTCCTTGTGAAGTGATCAGCCAAACATAAAAGTGGAAACTCAGTTGACTAGTAAAACACATCAACGAGCAAGTTATGTTTTTGTCCCTACATACCTCAACTAATAATGGCCAGCATCACTAAATTGATTCCAAACAAGCCCAATCTTGATGGCTTCTTATATATGAGGGAGAATTGAGTCGCTGAGCTAAAGCACTAAAATACTTGAATCATGGGATATAATCAATAGATCCAAAAGCCAATGAACCTAGCTAGGCCTTTTCCATAAGTCCAAGGCCCTTCATTAAAGCCTAATTTGAGAACTGTATGCATCCTGAAATTAAGCTTTGTCAAATTTTGCAGTTTAAATAATAAATCTGTTTAGATAAGTAACAAAAATGCCAGTTGGTTGGGTTTAAACACTCATCTGGATATCGACCTTTTTATTCTCTCTGTCGCAACGGTCAAAAGTATGGGTGGGTTGTATGTGAAAACCAGCATTAGAGTAAAGAGTTGTTGTATGTAGCTCTCTCATCAACTCTTTAGAATAGAATAATAAAAACACTAGCAAGAAAACTCCTAATGAACTACAAAGGCCTATAGAAGTGCCTGTAATCCTGTGCCATTATGCACTTGATAACCTTATCCCTGAATCTGAATGGAATTCCTAAAAGGCCTAATGTTTCTGAATTCATATGCAAAGCTTCAATACTCAAGCCATAAAGAGGACACAGTCTAACCATTACTTACAGATAATCTATTGCAATTCAAGAAAAACAGAAAGCAACCAATAAGGCAAGAACAACAAATACAGGTACAGATTGCTAATATTCTAGTCTTATTCTGGAATGAAAAAATATACTGTATACTGTAGTTCAGAATTGTTCAAGAAGAATTCATAAAATAAAATATACATGGAATGCAAAGAAGAAATTTGACTTCAGTGTGTTTGGGTAATGTATATGAGTGCTGTACATTACAGCAATGGCAAACAATATAATATATAGATAGAATTTTTTTCATAAATATTCACTTTATACGATAATCGGCACTTCATAAACTGAAACTTAAAATACGTTATCATTTACAAGTATTTTGATATTGTACATAAATCAGACTTCCTCAAAGCAGCAATAATTTGTACATTCATTACACGCAACTAAATGCATGCACTATATAGTATATATAAAATGAGGTTTGACTACTTGAAATCATTATTTCAAGCAAGTGGTACTCTGACAGCTATAGTTTATCAAGAACTGACAAACATCACGTCTCAGATGCTGACAGTTTTGCCACACTTGACATTCATTCATTCTAAAAAGTTTAAGAACTGTTCTTTCTTGATGTTTGCTAATCATCAAAGCAAAATTACCGTTTCCCTCCCTTCTTTTACATGCACAAAAACACACCATAGTATCACAAAATAAAAGAGTAATGAAGGGAGTTCCAAAAAATAATATCCCTATATTATAATTGCAATGTTGCCATGCTGGAAAAAAAGTGAACCTAGTTGCTACTTATCTAAGTTTTCTTGTTAACTTGGTAAAGGAAAAGTTTGAAAATAAATAATTCTTTAGCATGTATAACATTAAATTGATGTTTTGTATAAGAAAAAATATTGTCAAAATAATTAAATAGTTTATATACTTAAAAATAAAAGTAAAAAAAACTTATTTCTTCCCACCAAACACACAACTCAATAAAAAAAAATATCTAAAACTACTCCTTGGAATGAAGAAGTAAGTTGCACAACCTCAAAAAAATGCTAAAAAATTGTTATCAACAGTTACGTGAATTTTTCTATAACTAGTGCCATCATCTAATGCTTTAATAAGTACAGATTTTTACATCAACACAGATTCCACCCAAATGACAAGTTTAAATTATTAAAAAATTGAATAACTATTCAAAAAAAGAAAAAAAAAACTATAAATAAAATTAAACTACTATAGTCCATTTCTTTTAGCGATGCATATTTGCAACGACTCGCGGCGGTGCCCTTTTAGCTCGTAAAAGTTTCCTGATCGCTGATTGGTTGGACAAGATAATTCTAACCAATCAGCGAACAGGAAACTTTTCCGAGCTAAAAGGGCACCGCTGCGAGTCGGTGCAAATATGCATCGCTAAAAGAAATGGACTATAGTATTTATAACCTGCACCATCCAATTTTTTTTTTTAAGTTTCCATAAATTTTGGGGCTTTGGTGCAAAATTAATCACTGCATTACCAAACATATATATGATTGCCCGAGAACTTAGACACTACACCAAACTCCTTAAACCTCTATATTTGGAAGAAATATTGTGCTTGGCAAACCCCGAAAGAACATTTCCATACTTGAAAATGCCATAAATTACAAAGAATAAAGGAATTCATTGGTAATTCTTACTAACCTACTAGGAGCAACAATCTACATATTATAACCAGTGCAATTCATTCAAAGTGGAATAACGTGAAACTAGGAAAAGAAGTTACAACTCTAAATTCACTTCATTAACTTTTGAGTTTCTGTACACACTGTCACTGGTAAGTTCTTCCACTCCCTCAGATCTCTTTTGCACCACTGGAGGACTGTCGGTCTCCCTTCCCTCGGATGATCTCCGCTGAGATTCAGCCTCGTGTAAATTTTGAATCTGTCTCAACAAAAACTGAATCTTGGAAGCATGTTGCGGAGGTATGGACGTGTGCAGGTTCCTCAGAGACTCTTCAGCCTATAAGAATTGAAGAGAATTTAATGAGCAAATGTAGAAGTTATTCTCCATATCTCGATAATCTTAGCACACGAAAGTGCAATAAAAAAAAGGAAACTAATTAATAAATCACAAAGTACCCAGTATATTTTTGACGGCTCCGATGGTTTTATAATTTCAATGTCATCATTTGACATTAGTACCTGAAACATGCCAACTAAAAAAGAATTAATTTAAGATAATTTTGAATATGAAAAATATAAACAAATTTGTACAATGCAGCATAGTCATTTTGTAATTTGCTTCCCTTCAATTTTTACCCCTTGTTACTTTTTAGGTTTAAATTACCTTTTGTGCTTTATCTATACAGTACAGTATACTGTATATACATACACCATAAGTATAAAAGCTTATTTACAGCTTAATTTTGGGGGAAGCATTATATTCACTACAACAGCCTTCAAGAAGAGAAATAAAATCAACCAAGTTCTGACTTTTTGATCTCTGGTAGAGGTTATTTCATGTGGTCTCTTAGGAATAAAACATTGCGCATAGGCATGCTTCTTATTTTTCATCTCAATTTCCCATGAAACCTTATTTCTTTGGATCTCACACTATAAAAGAGTAACCAGTCAGTTATAACCTAAGAAAAAAAATATTGCTTGCTTTAAAAAAAAAAAAAGGGAGGAGGAAATTAAAAGGGATCTAGTGTTTTCTGTATAAAAATGCTAGAAAGCAAATTTGATTGTTTTATTTTGTGATTGACCACTTTAAGTCTTACAGTTAAACAAATTACAAAGAGTACCTTTCTCATTGGTAAGAGACAATATCCTCTCCTCGAATTATTTCTACTGAAGTTCCTATTCGACAAAGAATGCCTCCTTTATGATATTTCGTAGATCATTATGCATGTTTTCGAGTTGATAAAAATGTCTTGTTAGATATTACCTATGAAATGACATTTACTAAGGACTGTCGTCTGTCACATCACGAATGTCTCGAGATAACGTTACTGGTTCTAAGCATAAGATGTCCTTCCAAATAACTTTTCTTACTATAACAATTACAATGAAACTTAAGTTCAGTGTCAAGACCTCAATGTAGAATACCAGAATTGTATGATGGAAATGGGCACAATGCTTTATTAGACTAGGTTGTATGAGATAACTTTATTTTGGGTATAGGCTACCAATAGATCTATTGCAGTTGTTCAGATTTTAACTTATTACTCCTTTTCACATCTGACTTTCAACATCTGAAAAATCAGAATACTATACTGTACTCAATTTTTTAGGACCAGTTTCCTAGTCGCTGATTCGTTAGAATTATCTTGTTCAACCGATCAGCGATAAGGAAACATTTCCGAGCAGAAAGGGCACCCCTACGAGTCGGTACAAATCTGCCCCACTAAAAAGAATTGACTATAGGCATTCATTCCTCTCCAAAGTAACAAAATCTTCACTCCTTTTTCTCTTCTCCCTATTGATTTTTAAGTTCTTCCTTTGAAATCTATTACAATAAGTGTGTTTATATTGCATGGGATCATCTAATATCCATGCATATACTTCAACACTTCTTTAACAATTAAAAGATATACTTAATATTTCTAAGGATCTTTCCCTTTCAATCCAGTAGATTATGTTCTCAATTTATCCAAATCAAACAGTTGGAGCAAAAGATGAATTGGTATTTCCTTTACTACGATAATACATCCCCACAGGAGTTAACTTACATTCTGGGAAAAAATCTATTATCTCAGTCAATAGCTGATTGAGAAAGTATTACAACTTATGAAAAAAATATTTTGGAATACTTTAAAAATGTTATTTTCATTAGTAAAATAAATTTTTGAATATACTTACCCGGTGATCATATAGCTGTCAGCTCTGCTGCCCGACAGAAAAACCTAAGGACAAAATACGCCAGCGACCGCTATACAGGTGGGGGTGTACATCAACAGCGCCATCTGTCGAGCAGGTACTCAAGTACTCCATGTCAACACAGAACCAATTTTCTCCTCTGCCCACTGGGTCTCTATTGGGGAGGAAGGGAGGGTCCTTTAATTTATGATCACCGGGTAAGTATATTCAAAAATTTATTTTACTAATGAAAATAACATTTTTCAATATTAAACTTAGCCGGTGATCATATAGCTGATTCACACCCAGGGGGGTGGGTAGAGACCAGCATTATGTGTTACATTAAGAGCTAAGTATTTTGTATTCCATTTTAGCAGTTATTCAAAATAACAAACATAAAATCAATAAGTACCTGGTAAGGAAGTCGACTTGAACAATTACTCTGCCTTTTTAAGTACGTCTTCCTTACTGAGCCTCGCGATCCTCATAGGATGCTGAGCGACTCCTAGGAGCTGAAGTATGAAGGGTTGCAACCCATACTAAAGGACCTCATCAAAACCTCTAATCTAGGCGCTTCTCAAGAAATGACTTTGACCACCCGCCAAATCAAGTAGGATGCGAAAGGCTTCTTAGCCTTCCGGACAACCCAAAAACAAAAATAAAACATTTCAAGAGAAAGATTAAAAAGGTTCTGGAATTAGGGAATTGTAGTGGTTGAGCCCTCACCCACTACTGCACTCGTTGCTACGAATGGTCCCAGAGTGTAGCAGTTCTCGTAAAGAGACTGGACATTCTTAAGATAAAAAGACGCGAACACTGATTTGCTTTTCCAATAGGTTGCGTCGATTATACTTTGCAGAGATCTATTTTGTTTAAAGGCCACTGAAGTTGCGACAGCTCTAACTTCGTGTGTCCTTACCTTCAGCAAAGCTTGGTCTTCCTCATTCAGATGGGAATGAGCCTCTCGTAATAACAGTCTGATAAAATAGGATAAAGCATTCTTTGACATAGGCAAAGATGGATTCTTAACTGAACACCATAAAGCTTCAGACGGGCCTCATAAAGGTTTTTAAATAGAACTCAAGAGCTCTTACAGGATATAAGACTCTTTCTAGTTCATTTCCAACCATGCGATAAGTTTGGAAAATCGAACGATATTGGTCAAGGCCGAGAAGGCAGCTCGTGTTTGGCTAGAAAACCAAGTTGTAGAACATGTAGCCGTTTCGGATGAGAATCCGATGTTCTTGCTGAAGGCATGAATCTCACTGACTCTTTTAGCTGTGGCTAAGCATATCAGGAAAAGAGTCTTTAAGGTGAGATCTTTCAGGGAGGCTGATTGTTGCGGTTCGAACCTGTCTGACATAAGGAATCTTAGTACCACGTCTAAATTCCAACCAGGTGTAACCAAACGACGCTCCTTCGTGGTCTCAAAAGACTTAAGGAGGTCCTGTAGATCTTTATTGTTGGAAAGATCTAAGCCTCTGTGACGGAAGACTGATGCCAACATGCTTCTGTAACCCTTGATAGTGGGAGCTGAAAGAGATCGTTCTTTCCTCAGATATAAGAGAAAGTCAGCTATTTGAGTTACAGAGGTACTGGTCGAGGATACGGATACTGACTTGCACCAGTTTCGGAAGATTTCCCACTTCGATTGGTAGACTCTAAGGGTGGATGTTCTCCTTGCTCTAGCAATCGCTCTGGCTGCCTCCTTCGAAAAGTCTCTAGCTCTCGAGAGTCTTTCGATAGTCTGAAGGCAGTCAGACGAAGAGCGTGGAGGCCTTGATGTACCTTCTTTACGCGTGGCTGACGTAGAAGGTCCACCCTTAGGGGAAGAGTTCTGGGAACGTCTACTAGCCATCGAAGTACCTCGGTGAGCCATTCTCTCGCGGGCCAGAGGGAAGCAACTAGCGTCAACCTTGTCCCTTCGTGAGAGGCGAACTTCTGCAGTACCTTGTTGACAATCTTGAACGGAGGGAATGCATATAGATCTAGAAGTGACCAATCTAGTAGAAAGGCATCTATATGAACTGCTGCTGGGTCCGGGATTGGTGAGCAAAATATTGGGAGCCTCTTGGTCATCGAGGTTGCGAAGAGATCTATGGTTGGCTGGCTCCAGGTGGCCCAAAGTCTCTTGCATACATCCTTGTGGAGGGTCCATTCTGTTGGAATTATTTGTCCCTTCCGACTGAGACAATCTGCCATGACATTCAAGTTGCCTTGGATGAACCTCGTTACTATTGAAATGTCTAGACCTTTTGACCAGGTGAGGAGGTCCCTTGCGATCTTGTACAATGTCAGAGAGTAGGTCCCTCCTTGCTTGGAGATGTACGCCAAAGCCGTGGTGTTGTCCGAGTTCACCTCCACCACTTTGCCTTGAAGGAGAGACCTGAAGCTTTTCCAGGTCAGACGTACTGCCAGTAGCTCCTTGCAGTTGAAATGCATTGTCCTTTGACTCGAGTTCCATAATCCCGAGCATTCCCTACCGTCTAATGTCGCACCCCAGCCTACGTCCGATGCGTCCGAGAAGAGAACGTGGTTGGTAGTCTGAACAGTCAGGGGAAGACCCTCTCTAAGGTTAATATAGTCCTTTCACCAAGTCAGACAAGACTTTAACTTTCCGGAAACCGGGATCGAGACCGCTTCTAGCGTCTTGTCCTTTTTCCAGTGAAAAGCTAGATGGTATAGAAGAGGACGGAGGTGTAGACTTCCTAGTGACACAAATTGATCCACGGATGACAGTGTCCCTACCAGACTCATCCACAGCCTGACTGGGCAGCGTTCCTTCTTCAGCATCTTCTGGATGGATAGCAGGGCTGGGGGCTGATCGTCTTGTTCAGCAACGTCCTCATCAGAGGGTTCCTCATCCGAAACTGATGAGGAAACGGCAACGGAGTGGGCAACGTCTGACTCGCTGAATCCGGTCGCACTGGTGGATGCGTGACGGAGCCGGACGCAATATCATGGCACTGCTGCACAGTCTGTGAACTGTCAACAACCATGGGTGCGCGAGGAAGTACAGCGTCAACCCGAAACTGTCTAGACTGCTGGGTTGTGCAGTCAACACCCTACCGGGTTGCTGAGGTTGACGCACTGCGTCACAACAAGTCACCTCTGCTGGTTGTTGAACGTCTTCCTAGTGACACACTGAACGTCAACAACCACCTCCGAGCGTCGCTTAACGTCAACGTGCGACTGGCAACCCACACTGGGTCGCATCGGTGGAGGAACCACCTCAACTGGCAGACGCGAGTAGGATACCTCAGCGCAACAGGGCGCACAACCAACCGGTTGGAAGGTTGTTGGCCAGAAGGTTCTTCTCCGCATTTAAGTCCTCTATCAAGGACACAAGCTTGGACTGCATGTCTTGCAGCAAAGCCCATTAAGGGTCTACGGGAGCCGGTGTGGCAACAGACGGGGTTAGCGACTGAGGCGGAACCATTTACCATCCCTGGAAGCCTTGTTATGTGTGACATAATAGTACAGCAAAACTTCAAAGGCTCGACAAAAGCTGAGAAGTTGACCTGTAAACAACTTGGAGCGTCTCCTGGCTAGGCGCCAGGGCGAGTCTACCAGAATTGAGAAGTCTATTTGGGCAGAGGCATGAACTTCCAAGCCGAGAACTTTTCTCGTGTCCTATCAGACTCTCGCTCTATAAGCCAGTTGAAAAGAAGGGAAATCAAAGGCTGTATCCCTAAAACTCCTCCTGGTGCAAAAACCAGTCGCCTAGCCAACGTAACGCTCTCTAGGAGAGCGAGAGAGCACTAGCTTAACAACAACGGCTTCGAAGTAGCTAGGCCTAGTGTAAGTTCTGACGTTTAGGCGAACGAGGAGCAGCAGTTACAAGATCCGGACGAAGATCCTTAAAAAAAATCATCATGATTTAATTAAAGTCCATAGGAGGCTAAGCAGCTTAAGGCTCCTCTCCAAATGACAGAGTCCTCAAAGGAATATCAGTAGGAGGGAGAACAGCACTTTCTCATCTACAGGAACCTTGTCCGATAAAAGCTAGGTTATCTCAGTGAGTCTCTCACTGGTGCATTAGTAGCAGACCAGAAGGCAACGTCATGTAACTGCTTGACAGTCTGTGAACTGTCAACAACTGAACTGTCAACCACAACAGGTGCGTGAGGACATACAGCACTGGTGCATTAGTAGCAGACCAGAAGGCAACGTCATGTAACTGCTTGATAGACTGTGAACTGTCAACAACTGAACTGTCAACCACAACAGGAGCGTGAGGACATACAGTGTTCACTCGAGACTGCTTTGACTGTCTATACTGAGCAGTCAAAACAACTCTAGAATGCGGAGGTTGACGCACAGCGTCAAAACAAAGCAACTTAACTCCACCCTCCTGTTGCTGTGGTAACTCGTGAACGTCAACGGAGGGTAGCGTGCGTCTGTGAACGTCAACGTGCGGCTGGCAGGGTACACTGCGCATGGGTGGTGGAACTCTCACAGGCGGAGTGCGGGAGCAGGTAGCGTCAGCGTCTACTGTACGCACAACCTTGGTTGGTTGTAGGCTAACGGGTGCAGCGTCAACCTTCTCCGCACGATACTCCTGCATAAAAGATGCTAACTGTGTCTGCATAGACTGTAGCAAAGACCACTTAGGGTCTACAGTAGCAGGTGCGGCAACAGACGGTGTTACTGCCTGTTGCGGTACCGCTTTGCCTCTCTTAGGAGGTGAGCAGTCGTCGGAAGACTGCAGCGAGTCCGAACTGACCCAGTGGCTACAACTGGGCCGTTGGACTTGCGCGGAAGGGACCGACTTGCACTTAATAAGCTGCGAGACCTTGGTCCATGGTTTCTTACGAGAAACCTCTTCCGCAGACGAGAAGTAAATGGGCTCTCTCGTCTTTGTGTGGGTGGGGCGATCTTGGGTAGATACGCCCTAAACCACGGAGGGAAAACGTCTGTTCGTTGATCAAGGCCTGACGAACCCATAAGTCGTTCGACATTACTTCTCCCCTGGGCTTGGGAGCTTGCAAGAGGTCCCGGACTAGGTGAAAGACAGGCACGAACAGACGAACCCTCGGACGCAACACTGTAACACTTTGCGCATATCACTTTATCACTTCGATTATCTGTTTTGCACTTATTTCACTGAAATCGAAACTTTTACTGATTTCTACCTGAAACACGCAATTCTACCCTTCATTAAAAGGTAGTAATTGCGAAAACAGTCGTATAATGCAGCTCATTAATACTAGCAAAAACAGAAAACATATAAAGATAAAGAATTCAGTGGCTGGGAAAGAGACTAAACACTAGTTCAATTAAACTACGTTTACAATCTCTCACCGCACATAGCCTAGGGACAAGAATAAAACCCTAGAAACGTTTTACCTTCTTCCCCGTACAGCGACTAGGGAGGAGAGTGACACGAGAACAACGTTACCCGCTTGAACGGAACGTTTTTTCTCCTCTCTCTCCCTCCGTCTCAATCTCTCTCTCTCTTTCTCTCTTGATTTCGCACCTGAGAGAAGAGCCCAATTATATATCGTCAAAAAAAACATGTTATATGGCTAAAGGAAAAAAACTGAAAGGTTTTCCAAATAAAAAGTTCCTTTAATTTAGAATTTAAACTATTTAAGTTAAGAAAGAATGAACGAAACGTCAGAATCGATTTACTCTTACTGCAAAGTGAAACCGTGATACACTCTCTCTCTATCGTAACGATAGAGCGCATGTTGAACGTCCTGAACGTCAACAACTGCGTAGTCTAAAAAAAAAAAAAACTAAACGTTAGTTCATCTTTGAAAACAGTACGAAGACTATCAAAGAAATTCTTTCATAAAACATTAAATTTAAAAAGTTTTAAATTCTTTAAAGGCTAAATACGATATAACGGGCTCAACGTTGATTAACTTCGGTTCCAAGTTAAGACCGCCTACTATCAGGAAAGGTCGCAAATAAACAAAACATAAAAATTTCTTTTTATATGTTTATAATAAATGGAAAGTTAATCGAAGAGGCCTAATAAAGGCGGAGAGATATTAAATATATAGATCTATAACGTGTTAAGCAAAATTACTAAAAACCTAAACACACTTCCGTCTAAGGGAAGGGTCGGCCATTTAAAAGTGAAAGAGAGTCCATACTCTCTTAGTCACCATAATTAAATCTATCCAAAACGAGTTCAAGTTTTGAGATGAAGATAAAACCCCTGCATAGCGAAAGCTCAAAACTAGAATAGTGTACTTCACCAAATAGTTGTGAAAACAAATCCAGTTAGTAACAGCGCATTTTAGTAGGTCTTGCCAGTGGCACGACAGAGAGAAAATTGGTTCTGTGTTGACATGGAGTACTTGAGTACCTGCTCGACAGATGGCGCTGTTGATGTACACCCCCACCTGTATAGCGATCGCTGGCGTATTTTGTCCTAAGGTTTTTCTGTCGGGCAGCAGAGCTGACAGCTATATGATCACCGGCTAAGTTTAATATTGAAAAATGTCATGCAGTACATTATATGATAATTCACACTTGAATTATAAAGCTGAACTACACTGGGCTACACAAAGTTGAATGACAAAAAAGTTGATAATTTTGTATTATTCTAAGATCTTTATTAACATAGCGATCAACTCGATTGTGATCGAGAGATTAAACAGCACTTACTTTTCTAAGGAAACCAGCCGCTTCTTCTATAGACTTCCTCCATCTTTCGACCTCTGCGGCGTGCAATGCTTCCTGGTGTTGCAATATTCTAATCCATTCTTCTAAAGGTCCACTAAATGACCCAGATCTATAGAATGAATATGCAAAATAAAATTGTCATTATGTATAAAAATATTCAACAAGGATATGCAAGTCTCCATCTAAAATCAATCGTTCTCAAAACAAAATACAGTAAAACCTTTTATGTAAGCTACATCATACATTCACCTTACATTAAAACAATACGAGGAGATATATCACTCACAACATTTGTAACAAACAAAGCTCTTCCTTACTTCTGCTTGAAGAACTACCTATCTAACATGGCACTTCCCCGAATTTAAGGGGGGTAGCCGACATCATCATCATAAAGAAAAGAAAAAAAAAAAAAAAAAAAAGGGAGGGGGGATTTTTCTGCTCTACATTTTTCCCAGCCTGAAGAGGGATTCAGCCAAGTTTGGTTGATACTGCTATAGTGCTGTTATCATCCAAATATGAAGCTTCATTTGCTGAATCCCCTACTGCTGCTACCTCAGCGGTCACCAAGGCAACCGGAGGGAGCAGCACAACTTATCGGAACTGGGTCACAATTGCTCGCCATTTATTCCTATTTATAACGTGATCTTTTGCCTCTCTCTCACATCTATAATTCTCTCACCCAGAGCATTCCTTACTCCACCTATCCAACTAAACCTTGGCCTCCCTTTGTACTTCTCCCATCAACTATTGCATTCATCACCTTCCTCAGCAGACAGCCCTTTTCCATTCTCTATACATGGTCAAACCACTTCTACACATTTGTATACACTAAGCACGAGGGAGAGCACAACGGGCCATGCGGTAACCACACAGTACACGAGTCGGGGACACAAGGGTCGCACTGAGATAAGAGGAGCGTCGAGATGATATCACGACGCAACCAGAGAACTTACTGAAGCTTACGACCCGAGAGAGCATGCGGCCTACCTTGGTTTGCCCTCAGGGCACGTTTTCCTCCGCTAGGCCTACCATTATAGAAAATGGGAGTAGGGTAAACTATACAAAACCCTGGTCGTTTGAGAGGAGGTTCCAGGTAACTCCTAAGAAAGTGTTTCGAGGTAAGTCTCTGTGTTGGAACAATTAATTTTTTCCACCCATTCTCACCTTCACTACTTCGTTCCTAACCCTATCTAATGGAGATACACCAGCCATACTCCTCAGACACTTCATCTCTAACACATTCAATTTCTGTCTCCCTGTCACTTTCATTCCCCACAATTCTGATCCATACATCACAGTTGGCACAATCACTTTCTCATATAAAACTCTTTACATTCATTCCTAGCCCTTTATTCTTTACCACTCCCTTAACTGCCCCTAATACAGCCTTCATTCACTCTGACGTACATCTGCTTCCACTCCACCATTTGCAGCAACAACAGACCCCAAGTACTTAAACTGGTCTACTTCCTCAAGTAACTCTCCAATCAATCTAGCAATACCCTCCATTCCTGTGCATCTCATTTAATGATTCATTAAGTTTAGTTAAAAATCTATGAATAAAATATTCCATACTAGCATTTTATATTTACTAAGAGCCAGACTACAACTCGGGTTAGAAAACCATAGTGCTACCCTGCCCAATGGGTTCAATATTGGAAGCAGTCCAGTAAAGACAAAAGAAACAGGAGTAAAATGGATTATAGAAT
Source organism: Palaemon carinicauda (assembly GCF_036898095.1). NCBI lineage: Eukaryota > Metazoa > Arthropoda > Malacostraca > Decapoda > Palaemonidae > Palaemon > Palaemon carinicauda. Next base: position 89,109,713 of record NC_090753.1, on the reverse strand, counting down.
GAAAAAAAAAACAGAAAAAACATACAAATTATACATACAGAAAGAAGCCTTGGTCCCCCAATTATTTAACCACAAGAAGCAGCTTCTAGTTTTTAATAAGCTTTGTCTCATTATCATATTAAAAAAAGATGACAATTACTACTGAATTACAAACTTCCTCTTTGACAATTACACAACTGGAAGTACAATATTGTCATATAAAATTTTTTATTTTGAATATTCCCATACTCTGATTAAATTTAGTTTTCTGTCCTCTACGTCATAATGAAGGCATATTGTACGGGCCTACTAAGCCAGCCATGTATGACGTACTATGTGCCAATTGATACTGCGCATTTATTTCGAATATCGGATGATGTGTCTAGGGTTCATGGAGATTCAATTTGAGCTAAATGTAGATAATTTTGCTTTTATCTAATAAAATACCTATAAAAACAACCAAAGCTTCATCTTGCACGAGAGAAGAGAGGTTTACTAACCAATCTAATTAAGAGATTAATCGATAATGAGAACACTAAATGAAATACAGTACAGTAAAACCACCTTTGTCACTGCATAAATACAATCCTATATATCATAAAGCTTTCTGTTTAAAATAAACAGAAGAGCAAACTTTCCAACCTGAAGTTCAAAGACAGTGATGAGCCAGAAGATATTCACTCTTAATTATATCAAAACAAATGGTACTTAATAAGAATTTAACAGTCATAACATACAAAAGTAATTATACACTTTCAATATTCCCTGAGCTTTCAACAAGGCAATAAACCATAGGATTTAAATTACAGAGGTAAAGACAAATGATTTACTAATAATAAAATTCTGTTCATAATGAACTTACCTGAACAGTTTAGGATCAAAAGAAGGGTAAGGAGAACCGTGAAGAACGACCTTTTCCTCCAGAGCCCAAAGTTTGTAGTAGAGAAGAGCATTGAGAGTCAGTAGGACCACCAGGGTCGCTACCACAACTCTTACAGGTCCTTCATTGGATGACATCCCATTATCAGGAGTTACTGTTGGCAATGCTGGAAATAAGCAAACAGTGCCAAGGTCTTATGGGTAATGCATCACTCATTAAGGAGCTGAAACTGATTTAACTGAAACAAATTAATACATTTTGGAAAGTGACTAAATACCCGAAGATTTTACATTTTACATATTGATTGAATGCAAGTACAAAACTTAAGTGATGCCTAAAAGACAAAAAAAAACAAAGGATATGTGTAGGTCACTCACTTAATTTCCTCTGGGGAATCTGCGTTGCTTTGTGAATATCCTTGACCTTATCCACTGTAGATGCCAGGAGGACATCCGGCGGCTCACCCTTGCTCCCCACTCTTCGGCGTCTCCGCCGCGTTCTCTTGAGGTTGGAAAGATCTACTTCCGCTAGCAAGGCTGCATTTATGTCGTTTAGCAACGATTCCACTCCACAGTAGGCATTCTTATCAATTACTCCTACGAGGAAAAAGGTATATTTCATTACCCCGCACTCCCTCAAGAGCATTACCGATTACAGTGCTTTTGGTGGGCTGCACTGTAAGTGTTTCTATAGATTGTTAGTTTGCCTCCCCTCAGTCGTTTTTAGCCCTTTAATTTATTTCTTTATTGTGTCTCATCATCATTTACGGATGTAACCTCTGGCAGAGCCATAGGATAGTTTTGAAATGTTTCACTTGTCATTCAAGTACTAAACCTTTGATGAAACCACAGGATATTTTTGAAATTTGCCTTACTTATGGTTAAATTATTATATAATGATGATTATGAATTCTTTAGTTGAACTGTTCTCACATTCAAGCAAAGTTTACGAAGTAGTTGAGGGTTACAAAGGCTTACATTCAATCTAGATTTCAACTATAAACATTTTAGATGGTACTCAATGGTATTAGATAATTTGTCTAATCTCTCTAAATTTACTTACTACAGTATAGAGGAGAGGCAACGATCACCAATAAAAATATTTGTTACATTAAATAAGGCAGACAGAGGGAAAATGGTATGGTATACTAAATTATATACAGTATATGAAGTCACCATATAGCATTTGCATGTACAGACTTCTCTAAAAAAAAAAAAAGAGCCAAAACACTTCTCATAACAAATGAAATGACTAAGGCCTAGTAAGTTAAGATTTGTAGCTCTGTTCTGCCCTTCCTCAAGTACTGTATTTCAAAGACCCAATAGTAAGGGAATGAAAAAATATACGCTGAATTTCATTTCAAGTACTGTAATCTGCTACAGTGACCTTGTGGTGTAGTTTAACAAATAAATATCAGCGCTTTAGGTCCCAATCATTTAAATTACTAAAACAACATACCTTTCATGAATCCCCAGACATTCTTTTTGTACTTGACTTGGGACCAGACGCTGATTCTAGTCTCAGTAGCCGATTCTCGCGTCAAACACCAGTGGTTCGAAACGAAAAACGAATCGGCGTAAGGAATGCCAGCATTGCATGCCTCTGCATCAACTGTGTAGATGTCGCCGTGCTTGCTGAATGGCGACACAACCTGAAATATGAGACCAACCTGCATTAACCCTGAGGAAGCTAATAACTAAATGCAATGTAGACAATTTATTAAGCTTTCTAATGCATTTTATAGTTTCTTTCCTGTGTTAGTTATATTACGAGACATCACTATCAGTAAGTTGACATATAAAATCATTGCTCACTGGCCAAAGGACATGAGCATGACAAAATTCACATTTATTATCTCATTATTTTAAATAGTTTAGTTACTAAAGAATATTTTTCCTTTAACTTTTATAAATCTGAATTAATGTCAATAAATGAAAACTATTCAAAACAAAACACCACTCTAGTTACCTGAGTCTCTGTAACATGGGACACCTTTGGTCCAAAATTATTAGGTGGCAACGTCAACGTGTACGTAACCTGACGAATTTTCTGGTTTGTTTCGGGGTTACTCTGCCAAGGGCTCGCTACCACATCTGAAATGGTGAATCATTTATGTGAAAGTAAATTAGGCTGCGAGTATGCATTTGTTCCTATGTACTAGTGGAAATATAGAGGTGACCTTGGCGGATATCATGGAATATAAATACAGTACGTACTGTATTATGTACGTCGCTAAATTTACAAAACGGGAGATACTGTAGTATGAAATGGTTATACTGTACAGTATATTACAGTACTTGGTGTTATTGGGACATTGAATTTGTGAAAATCATTAAACTATGCTAAAAAAAATGCACAATACATTTTCAGTGCATTATGAAAATTACATAATGTTATTCATGGAAATAAGGGAACATTATTTATAAAAATTTTAACCTCTACAGTACGCTTTTGAATGTATTAACATCAGATAATGCTTTAATGATAAAAACAATAAAATATGTTCTCTAGAAAGGATTTAAAAAGTTTTTAATGCTCAACAAACCTGAAGTCTTTCTTGCCGTGTACAAATCTAACATGAACTTGGAGTTGGTAAAAAGCAAAGTGAAGACTGTATCCACAGGTAATGCATAGACCGTGTTGATAATCTCTCTCCCTTGGTGATGCGTAGTTATGTTAGGGCAGACTACCGACTCTCCTGTTCCGAGACCTGTAAGAATTGTTCATCAATAACTCTTATACAAAAATTTAAAAGGAAAACAAAATTGCTTAAATAATGCGATAGTATTGCACTGTACTGTATAGACTAGATAATGAAAATACCAATAATCAGTACTTTTATACTAATAAGGCATTGTGTTTTTCACACAAACTAATTTCTTCGATAAAATTTTGTGCAGTGTATGTTGATTAATTTCTTCACCCCTGGCATAAAATTTGCTGGACAAAAAAAGTCAAGTTCTGTTTTGTAAAGGCAGCCATTAAAAATTTTCTTCATCTAGAAAGGCAACTTATGTTTTGAAATGATAGCCGTAATGATTTTCTTCAGAGTTGATTTACAAATATCTATTAATAACTATGGCAGTATTTCTTCATATTTTCTTGGCCTAGAAAGACCTAAAATTCAGCTACTTTTTTTATATTCTATTGACACAATCTCTGGCAATTCTGTAAGTTTCTCTTATTAAATCTTTACAAAATACAGTAACGATTCTGCAACATTACTAAATAAAATGATTGGTTCAACAAAAGCAACTTACAAGTCACTTTACTATCTGGTTCAGTATCAGTAGAATCAGACATGTCTGTGGGGATGCCGTCATTGGCCTGCGAAGACGAGGCGTGGGGAGGACCGTGGTGTGGCAACAGCTTTGCAGGCGATGGCGTTTTTGGAAGATGAGGCTTTGGAGGTCCTCCCATCTCCGAGGTCTCTGAATCGCCTCCACCATTTTTGGATAGGTTATTTGGCTGGCTCTCTCCAGCACTCTGTTCCCCTGGGCCCGTCTCCTGGATAAAGAGGAAATGTCATTTTATAATCGGTCCATTTCAAGATAGGTTTAAATTCCAAACATGCCGGTAAACTGGGCATTCGCCATGTTTCCCTCTAAAACCAAGAGTTGGGTAATTACATGAAAGTACTCTAGTGTTTACTGTACTTATTTCACTGTAAAACAAATAGAGTACAGTACAGTATTGCCTATAAAATACTGTGCAAACAAACATGTCTTAGACCCATGAACTCTTCTTGAATCTTAATGAAATTGGTGAAACCTAGGACAAAAGAGATAAAAGTATGTTTACCAAGGCGAGAGAGATTTAGTTTAATCATACAGCTATGATCATGTTGAATTTTCCAAGAAAACCTACTCCATATCAGCTTATCATTTTATTGAATTTCAATTAATCATCTCTTGTACCGTTGAAGTTCTTATCTCACTAAATCATCAATCACTTCTTTGTCTCTTAATCTCCCTCCCGATGGCCTGACCCCATTCAGGACATGCTAATTTCCCTTTTTTGTCAAATCTGTCTGTCATCATGCTTTTTAATAGCATACAGGACCTACGTATATATCCTGGTTTGTGGTTCCCAATTAACACCTTGTTATCATCAGTTTTAGCAACCTATTGTGGTCAGTTTGGACTTTTTTAATTCTTCTTTCATGTGCATTGCCCTACTCATAAATGCAACCAGGTTACCTACTAGGATTTTGTAATGTACCTAAACTTGTGTCTAGTTTCATTAATTGTACTAATTTTAGGCATGAAGATAAATGTTCAAACTTCTTCATCTTTGGACATCTAAAACTATGATCTTTTTTCATTTTTCTTTTACTCAGGTGCTGTTCACAAACGCTTCTATTCCCACTTTTCGCCATTAAAGGCATCCCTTTTAATGTCTAATTACTTCTATGCAAACATACAATTTAACATTTATCCTCAAATTTATTTTTTCATTATGTACATTTAACTTCCTAGCACATACACTTGCTAAACCCCTTTCCATATTATTTTTGTTCATATTTGAAGTAGGCTTCTTAGGAATGTCTGCTAAAATATATCTTTCAGTCATCTAACTTCACATCCAAATCACTTTACACGACTAGCCTTCCAACTTTTCAAAAATAAACAACGCATAGATTCATTCAATCAGTGATCTCTCCCTTCTTTCTCTCATTTGTACATACCAAATTACATACATACTATTATACATACACATATATGTGTGTGTACATATATATATATATATATATATATATATATATATATATATATATATATATATATATATATATATATATATATATATATATATATATATATATAATGTCTACCTGTAAAAAATAAAAACTAAAATTATATCCAATGTTACAAGACCAAAAACACTAACAAAGACAGGATTAAGATACAACAAAACGTACAGTTCAGTCTAAACTACACAAGAGAAACAACTATAAGGCTCTTATCTACGGAAGTCGAGGGGAAAAAGGGCTATATACCCTTATATTTTTAGTCCCCTACCTCTTCCAAAGAGAAGAGGCCCTCATGGAGGTAGTATATTCGTGTCAGTCGATGGCCAGTCCAAGTAGAGCGAAGATTATAGAAGAAGAAGAAGAAGATCGAACAATAACAAAACAGGAGCACCTCATTTCTATCGAATATTTTCACTGCCACGACAAAATTGAAGTTGTAGATAATGTGACGTCATTATTGTTGTTTGATAGCCGTGGGAAAAAAGCGTTCACATTTTGTTTATGGTAGATTATTCTTGTCAACACCTCGCTCTGACAGCGATGTTGGATTTGCTTTTTTGTTTTTGTTTAAACCGGGTTTCTGTGATAATGTGTTTGCTTGTTTCTCCCTTCCTCTGTGTTCTAACGAAATCCATATATTTATATATTTCAAGAAGAAAGGGACACTTACCTATTAACATACGATCTCTCATTTATGTTTTAATTTTTTGGTAATTGTTAAATAATCTCTCTCTCTCTCTCTCTCTCTCTCTCTCTCTCTCTCTCTCTCTCTCTCTCTCTCTCTCTCTCTCTCTCTCTCTCTCTCTCTCTCTCTCTCATATATATATATATATATATATATATATATATATATATATATATATATATATATATATATGTATGTGTATGTGTGTGTGTTTTCAGGGCAATAGCTCATGAAGGAACATGGCCTCCGAATCCATGGACACTAAATACAGTACCTCGCTTATCTCAATTGTTGGCAATCCCGAGGGAGAACTGTCGTCAGCCCCACCACTGTTACCCGGCGTGGGCGTCAACGTCCCGTCCGCCTCGCCCACGGAACAAGGCGAGAACCCACAGGACGTCTGGGTGGCCACCGAAGGACCCTCCTGGGAAGCGTTTCCAGCTCCTGAGGGCGCTGAAGAAGGGTGCTTCTTCGCTGGGGGTAATGAGGATCCTTGGTTG
>NC_090753.1:89005416-89097916 GCF_036898095.1 Palaemon carinicauda | reverse complement strand
GCAGTCCCGAATATATTGACGAAGAATTCAGAAATATATATCAAATAGGTTTTCAAAATAATTTTAGCACACAAGACATAGACAAAAGCCTGGCAGTTGCAAGAAAATCTTTTTATTCGCCCCAAAGGAATATGATAAGTAAAACTAATTTTCTGTCCCTACCATACCATCCCAATTTTGAGTCTGTAATCGCTCCTCTTAGATTGTTGGGGATTTATACTGCATTTTCTTATCGCAATACTATTGGCAGAAATCTGATTTGCAACACACCTGACAGTGATGTGGGTATAGTTTATAAGATACCATGTTTATTTGGACATTTTTATATTGGACAATCTGGAAAATCATTAGATAAGCGAATTTTAAACCATAAGTATAATATAAGAACAAACAACAAAAGTAATCCATTTGTATACATAATAATATATGTAGTTATCCAGTAGATTGGCAACAGTCACAAATTTTGTTCAAGAATACTAATTTTATAGAGAGGAATGTCATTGAATCAGCATGTATATTTTATAGTAGGAATAAGAATTTTAATTTATCTCCAGGCATATATAAATTGGATCCTTTTATCTTACATAGTATAAAGTGTCAATACAAACTTGAAAATGTTTTTCAATAGTTCTTTCTTTTTTGGCTTGTTTTATTTACTTGGGTGCTTGTCAAACATTCCATTACTTGTTTTCATGTTAATTTGTAATTTCAACTTTTACTAGTTTTATCCCCATGTTAAGTGACTTTTGCCTGTTGGGTAGTAATAGTATAATTATATTTTTTTTTTTTTATGATTTGAAGCCTTTCCTGTATGTACAAACGTGTGTAATATTTCTTTGTATAATAAACGCTCCAAGAAGAGGTCCATTGGCGGACGAAACTGTTGAGCATTTCTACATATACACAACTTTCAATTTTCCTTATGTAGACTACTATATATTGACTTATCTTCGTGCTGAGGAAGATTACATCTGTAATTAATATATATATATATATATATATATATATATATATATATATATATATATATATATATATATATATATATATATATATATATACGGGAGTTTCCGGTTTCTAACCAGATCTACATTAAACAATAAAAAAAGGATAAGTACTTGAACTATTGTCTTGAAATGTGTTAATAAATTAATATAAAAAATGCTTTTTAAAGGCCCAGTTTCACCATAAATACAATTTACCCAGTGAGAGAGAGAGAGAGAGAGAGAGAGAGAGAGAGAGAGAGAGAGAGAGAGGAGAGAGAGAGAGAGAGAGAGAGAGAGAAAAATATTTCCAACAATTTAATGAATTACTGAATTATACTTCAGATCCTAGTAAAAATAGATAATTTCTTGTTAATACAATTTTGTTATTGAAAATAACTAGGCTTCAACTTATATGCAAAATGTCTTATCAACTCTCTCTCTCTCTCTCTCTCTCTCTCTCTCTCTCTCTCTCTCTCTCTCTCTCAGTGACTGAACGAGTGGTTAATTTCTTTCGTCCATTAGCGGATAAATTGTGGAGATATCCAGTGGCGACGCGTATAAAGAGTATTCTTCGCCACTGCATATGAGAGAGAGAGAGAGAGAGAGAGAGAGAGAGAGAGAGAGAGAGAGAGAGAGAGAGAGATCCATAAACGACTCGGCTAAGATAAAAGAGGTTTGAGATTTGGGATGATGATAATGATAATAATAAACCCTACACACACACACACAAACACACACACTAATATATATATATATATATATATATATATATATATATATATATATATATATATATATATATATATATATACCGTCAACTGTGACTAGTCCACTGCGGGAGAAAGGCCTCAGATATGTCCTTCCACTTGCGTCTGTTTATGGTTTTTCTATGACAGTCCACAACCGCAATTTTCCTATTCGCCTATCCATCGTCTTCTCTTTCTTCCCCTGCTTCTATTACAATCTCTAGGACCCATTCTGTAATTCTTAATGTCCATCTATTGAGAGTCATTCTCAATATATGTCCTGCCCATGTCCATTCCTTTTTCTTACACGTTATAATATCCTCTTCTTTAGTTTTCTCTCGTATACATGTGGCTCCTTTTTTTCGATTTTTTTCCTTCCATAGTTCTTTGAGTTGTAACTAGCTTATGTTCTAAGGCTTTAGTAAGGCTCCAAGTTTCTGATGCATAAGTTAATACCGGTAGGACCATCTCAGCAAATATTTTTCTGTTAGAGAAAGTGGGATTTTAATTTTCATAATCTCATTTTGTTTAACAAATTCTCTCCACCCCATGCTCATCCTTCTTTTTATTTCGGTCTCGTGTCCTGGGGAAACACTTACTGTCTGTCTTAAGTAGGTATATTCATTAACAATCTCCAGAGGTTCGTCACAATCTCTTCTTTGTTGTCTCAGTATTTTCATTGAAGATTATCTTAGTTTTACTCATATTCATTTTCAGTCCAAAATTTACATTTCTGCTTTCTCTATTCAAACATTTTATCATCTTTTGTAATTCCTCCCATGATTCACTAAACACAACTATGTCCTCAGCAAAAGTTGCTAAGGTACATATATATATATATATATATATATATATATATATATATATATATATATATATATGGACACGCTCAGCAGCATTACTAAAAGAACAACCAACTCTTCCTCTTCCATCCCCACTGATAAGGGGAGAGGGAGTAGCCATACCCTAGTGAGAGGGGGTACCCCAAGAGGAAAGGGATTGAATGTGTGTGAGCATACCTAAATATTTAGCCATCATTTTTGACAGGTCGCATACACTAGTAATAACAGGTAGCCTAGTAACAGGCTATGGGTTACAGTAAGTGCCAGACTATGCAATTCACTCTTGTATTAAGGGCAGACGAAGCCGTGCCCTAGAAAAATGCCCCACAGACGACACATTTGTTGCCCTTCCACACCGTGTAATCATCTCGCCCCAGTATTCAGAAGTTTACTAAATGCATCAAAGTGGATTGCGTGTTTGGCTAGACTGGAATGTCTTTGTCTGTAATCCCAAGGATTCTTTTTTCTTATTTGTTTGATTGTTTGTTTGTTTACTTTCAAATGGGGGGGGGGGGGGTTAAGTAATGGTTTCTGTGAGGGTTGTTTTATGGTATTATTTTTTGTCAGTTGTAAAATAGTCAGATGTATATTTTTATTTTGGGCTTCTGTATTTCGTCTGGCTCAAGTCATGCGGTCAACACTCCAAAACACACACACGCACACACATTATATATATATATATATATATATATATATATATATATATATATATATATATATATATATACATATATATATATATACATATATATATATATACATATATATATATATATATATATATATATATATATATATATATATATAATATAAATGTCTACCTAATTGGCATCGAACCCTAGTCTCTTATAGTTAAAGTATATATATATATATATATATATATATATATATATATATATATATAAATATATATAAATATATATAGCATCCGTTAGTACCGCTAAAGAGTTATGGGGTCTTTTGACTGGCCAGACAGTACTACATTGGATCCTTCTCGCTGGTTACGGTTAATTTCCCTTTGCCTTCTCATACACTAAATAGTCTGGATTATTCTTTACATATTCTCATCTATCCTCATACATCTGACAACACTGAGATTACCAAACAATTCTTCCTCGCTGCTCAAGGGTTTAACTAGTGCACTGTATTTGTTCAGTGGCTACTTTCCTCTTGGTAAGGGTAGAAGAGACTCTTTAGCTATGGTAAGCAGCTCTTCCAGGAGAACGACACTCCAAAATCAAACCATTGTTCTCCGGTCTTTAGTAGTGCCATAGCCTTTGTACCATGGCCTTCCACTGTCTTGGGTTAGAGTTCTCTTGCTTGAGAGTACACTCAGCTCACTATTCTATCTTTTTTTCTTTCCCTCTTGTTTAAAAAAAATTACAATGTATATATGAATTTATTTCATTGTTACTGTTTTATTTAAATGTTAATTACTTCTCTTGTAGTTCATCTATTTCCTTTCCCTCACTGCGCTATTTTTCCCTATTGGAGCCCTTGGGCTTATAGCATCTTGCTTTTCCCCCCAGGGTTGTAGCTTAGCAAGTAATAATAATATATATAACAAACTACAATACAAAATATATATATAAAAAAACCCACTGTTAAATGAGGCATGCATGCCAGAAATGTTCCCCCTACAGACTCCCGCGAGAATGCATTTAGAAAAGGTGTAGAAAATAGATCCCTCAACAAGGTCTTGGGCACAGCACCAAGACACAAACTCTGGCACTTATGGGTTGGAGTCTTCAATTTTCCGAAGATTAAACACCGTTCTTACGTGACAAAACGCCAATGGTTTAACATTCCAACATTTCCAGTTTGATGATTTCCTTATAGTATAATATATAGTCTCTCTCTCTCTCCATATATATATATATATATATATATATATATATATATATATATATATATATATATATATATATATATATATATATATATACGGTCACAACCCGTGCCTCAGGTAGGGAGAGAGTGGTCATACCCTGGTGAAAGGGAGTGCGTGTGCATATTTATACATATTTAGTGGTTAATTTTGGCGGATCGTGTACACTAAGATATATATGAAATACTGTATACAGTAATATACATAATACTTCAACAGTAAATAATCGTTTTTCACACACGTATGACGAGGAGAGAGAGAGAGAGAGAGAGAGAGGAGAGAGAGAGAGAGAGAGAGGAGGAGAGAGAGAGAGAGAGAGAGAGCGCAAATGAAGCACTACATAGGAGTGGCTTTTAAGGCTACACGTGTCCCGTATGACCTTGAAAACGATCAGCGCTTTTACCCAGTGACTTTTATAGAAACGGAAGAAATTCCGCCAAAGGAAACATTAGGAATTATTATATAATAAGTTGCAACTTTGATTTTAACGTATTGTTATCATTAGAATGTATAATCTTTGTTAAAATAAACGAATTAATTGCGGATATGACAGGCTGGCAAAATTACTACGACAGCGGGAAGCTATACGAAATGAGCTTGATGCCCTGAGTCATGAGTAGTGATTCTCAACAACGTTCCGAGAAACATTACTAATACTCTAAGGATAGCATGACTAAGACGGTATATAATACTATAAATGGACACTCCCACCACACTTCGAAGTACAAAAAGAGACATTCGAAATAATGTGATAGAGAATTTGAACTTCGGAGGGATAATATTGGTATCGTCTCATCATGATTTGACTATTTCTCGCCTTGGTGAGGAAAAAAAAAACAAATGACGCTTATAAAAACAGACCGCAAATGAGCTCCAAACGGATATAAGAAATGCGTGGGTGCGAATCGGAAGGAAGGTGACCTTTTCACGTACAAACGCACGCACACACAGGATGACCATCTCATAAATGTTATAATGAACGAATGTCACTAGGTCTAAACATACGTATATCTCGCACCGGTTTTAAACCTGACGAGTCCTCGAATCCTTTTAGGGATTACGTCAGTTTGTGCCAGAGGACGAGTTAGTACGTTTATTTGTTAGCATCTCTCTCTCTCTCTCTCTCTCTCTCTCTCTCTCTCTCTCTCTCTCTCTCTCTCTCTCTCTCTCTCTCGTTAGATTTCAGAGAAACCCTACGGTTAGAATTATGAACGACAAACAGCACTAAATTGGATACCTGGTTGCTGATCGATTATCGTGGGTTATAGGTCTGTGCGTGTTTGAGAGAGAGAAAGAGAGAGACTCAGTAATCAATTAAAATTTAACCCATTACATATGCGATAATCGAAAATTGAAAGTCTCTCTCTCTCTCTCTCATCATGAATAGTTAGCCAAAGAACCTATTAAAATGAGAGCCCTGAATTAAACGAACACGCAAAACTCCTCTTAAAACAGCAAGACGCCAATAACTAATCTTCGAAGCTCTCTCTCTCTCTCTCTCTCTCTCTCTCTCTCTCTCTCTCTCTCTCTCTCAGCCCCGCATGGTTGGTGCAGTGTTATGCAATTGCGTATGCAGTGCCAACATACAGCACTCTACATGGATCTGAACAAACGGAAGCAAATTCAAATCTATTTCTCTATCTGGCAACTGTCATGCAAAAAGGGGCGTGGCCTATTTTAGATAATCCTACAACATATTATCATTATAACCGTCGTTTTATTCGCCTTGAAATTTAATTAATTCTTACTTATACAATGAAAAAACAGTTGTTTCTAATTAGTTTGTGCTCTTTATTCAAGACTTCTATTACGGTTTAATTATTTCTCTATTTCTTTCGTCATTGGGTTATTTTATCCCGTTGGAGACCTTGGGCAAAAGCATCCTGCTTTTATAACTACAGCTCTGGTTTAAATAACAACAACAACTACAGCTGTAGTTTAAATAATAATAATAATAATAATAATAATAACACCACATCTTTCCTTGCACACATTAGGCCTAGGAAGTCATCTGTCACTCGATTTTTCTTAATAATACTTTCTCATGCAGTGAAGTCTTACAAATACACAAAACACTGGGTCTACAGTATGTAGGCCAACTGTAGAGACTGAAACGACACTAGGTCTACAAGAAGTAGGCCTACTGTCGTGCATATAGTGAAACGAACATTCAAAGAAGAGAAGTCAAGGTCTCACGTAAAAGTTTTGCTTGGGGAGAAAAACCGTAAACCACAACATAGACCAATTATTTTCAGAGAGAGAGAGAGAGAGAGAGAGAGAGAGAGAGAGAGAGAGAGAGAGAGAGAGAGAGAAAAAAAAAATTTAAGTAAAATATATATAATTCCGTCAAACCTATGATTTGTCAATTCGTCATACATACAAACACTCTCTCTCTCTCTCTCTCTCTCTCTCTCTCTCTCTCTCTCTCTCTCTCTCTCTCTCTCCTAAATGTCCTTCCCATAAAAGAACTAAAACCAAGCCATTCTTATGAATTTCCAGCATGTGGACAAAGCAATATAACGTATCAACGTCATGATAAAGGCCGTTGTCAATAAATCCTTTGTCCCTGGCGTTATCAGTATTCACCAGCTTGCCAAAGGAGCAAGGAGACATGTCCTGCGAGACAAAGATGTCTTTTTCAAATAGTTTTAGGTTATTATATCCTAACTCGAGAGAGAGAGAGAGAGAGAAACTGAAGCGTAACAAAAGAAAAAATCAACAATGTCAGTACAGACAACAGACTCCGTCTAGAAAACTAAACATTATGACAGGGAACTTATACAGAAGTCCAGACAAAACTTACATTTTTTTTCAAAGGTTTGAGACTTATAAAAGTGTAACATTTTGGTCTTTGAATATATACTTAGCAACGATAAAAAGCAATTTCTATATTTTAGAAATTAAAGACAGGCTATTTTAATTAAGAGTAATTCGTTTACGGGGGATATTGGTGAATATTTAATTGTCTTGGTCTAGGATGTGTTAGGTGAAGGGATCATGTTGCTATAGGCATACGATTTGGTAATTACAGCTGAAAAGGTATAAGATTTCCTGAGAAGGGTGGTAGAGTGGCAGGAGACTTAAGAAAATGGTGGTTTGAGGGTGAATGTGGATAAGAATGAAGCTATAGTGAGCAGTATAAGGAAGATAGTAGGCTACAGGACAGCCATGCATGAACGTAGATGAGCAGTTGACGTGAGACTGAAGTTGGGATTAAGATAAAAGCAGCATGGGGAAAGTGGGGAGGGGGGGAGGGGGGTTAACAGGAGTGGTATGTGATAAGAAAATGCCAATCAAGGTAAAAGTTAAGATATATAGCACAGTAATAAGACCAGCGTTAATGTATGGATCAGAAACTTGGACTTTAAGACGAAATGAGGAAACGCGGCTCGAGAGAACAGAGATGAGAATGTTGAGGTGGATTATGGGAATATAAGTTTGAAAGATTGGAAAATGAGATGATAAGAGTGTCACGGCTGAGATGGTGTGGACAAGTGTTTAGAATGGAAAGTGGGGAGGGAGTGAGGAGAGCTTGTGAGGAACCTATAAGGAGGAGAAGATCAAGAGGGAGGCAGAGATTTAGATGGCGGGATAAGGTGAAAGACGATGTGGAGAGAAGAGGTTTGGTGGAACAGGAGGCATAAGAGATGTCACATCAGGCAACCGACCCCTTAATGTAGGGATTACGGTGGGGAACACGAACACACACAAACACACACAAGCAAGAGAATATACACAGGTGAAATCCGTAAGATATTTCAAACAAGAGAAATTCTGTAAGATCATTCAAACAAGAGAAATTCAAGGAGAAAATCCAAACATGAGAAATTCAGTAAGAGAATTCAAACAAGAGAAATTCTGCAGGATATTTCAAGCAAGAGAAGTATCGGGATATAATCCAAACAAGAGAAATGAAGTAAGATAACGCAAACAAGAGAAATTAAGTAAGATAACGCAAACAAGAGAAATTCAGCAAGATACTTCAAACAAGAGAAATTCATTAAGATATTTCAAACAAGAGAAATTCAGTAAGAAAATTCAAACAAGAGGAATTAAGTAAGATAATTAAAAGAGCATAAATTAAGTAAGACAATTCAAAGAAGAGAAATTAAGTAAGATAATTCAAACAAAAGAAATTAAAATAATTCTAACAAGAGAACTTCAGGGAGATGTTTCAAACAAGAGAAATAAGTAGAAGAGTGAATCTCTCCACTGGAACAAGAGTAGTCCGATACCAGGCGATGATGCCATGCATGAAGGGGCGAGAGAATTACACACCATATAAAAGGAAGCTTCTACGAAACATTTTAACCGGAGAGAGAGAGAGAGAGAGAGAGAGAGAGAGAGAGAGAGAGAGAGAGAGAGAGAGAGAGAGAGACAGACAGACTTATGTTGAGCATGCAATATGTAGATAGCCATTTGTTTTGGGTGATAAAAAAAACTTTATCGAAGTTTGGGGGAAGATTGTGCCGATAAATGATTGAAGTCAAAGTTTGAATATACAAATGCATGAATTAAAGATGAATATAGAAGCTGTGGAGATGAGTAATTTGTGGTGTGTCTGTTAGTGAAGACTTAAATAATGCATCTCAAGGTATAGGCCTATAGGAAAGAGACCTAGAAAGCTTCAAACACATCTTTAATTTAAATGGTAATGAAAAAAAGAATAAAACCGGAAATGAGATTAAGATGAGTCTCTTGAAAACTTAAAAATAAAAAGAGGAATTTCCTCTCAATACGAAATATCCTATGACTAAACAAATAGATTAGAATAGCCCGTGGACACAGACATGCTTAGTACTACTACATGGTGTAGTGTAGTCTGGGAAGACCTGTTTGTGTGTGTGTGTGTGTGTATATATATATATATATATATATATATATATATATATATACACACATATATATATATATATATATATATATATATACATATATATTTATATTTATATATATATATATATATATATATATATATATATATATATATATATATATATATATGTGTGTATGTGTGCGCGCGCGCACGCGAGCAAGTGTGAAAACCAGCGGCAACTTCGAAAAAAAAATATTTTTTGCCCCGTCCAAAACCTGTTCTACATTTCCTATTCTCCAAATACATTCATTATTGCAAAACAACCGATAAAAAAATTTAAAATACGCAATTTCTAAGTCCGGAACTCTGAATTACGCAATGTGTCATTCTAGATTAAGCCGGTCTTGAGTTAACAAGGTCTCAACTCATAAGATTTCCACTCGAATTTCTAATGAAATTCTTGACGTTACATCTTTTTTCATATATGATTCATTGCAAGTCTATCGCTTGTAACATTCTTCTCTTCCAACAAGGACTCTAAGTTAGCTAACAACAATAATAATAATATAATATTAATAATAATATTAATAAAAATAATATAAATATTAATAATAATATAAATATAATTAATAATAATAACAACAATAATAATATTAATTATAATAACAAGCATAACTTTTTATCTAATTTCAAACCAAAAATGTCTACTTAGGCCTACTTTCGGGAATAGAAAACGCTTAAACAGGGATGAGAGAGAGAGAGAGAGAGAGAGAGAGAGAGAGAGAGAGAGAGAGAGAGAGAGAGAGAGAGAGAAAAAAAAAATTTCACTTCCGACCAAAATCAAATAAAATTAACCACAACCCTTCGCTTTTCATAGCCGGTGATTTCACTCACAGGCACTGACGCCAAGGTAAAGGCCAAGAAAAAAGCTAAAAAGCAGGTTGAAAGCATATTCGCTTGTTTGTTTGTTTACATCTTTAAAGAGCATAAACAAGTGGGCGGGGTTCGATTTAAGCGAAGACAGCCCTTTTGAACGGCTGTGTTAAGGTCGAAATACAATAATAATAAAAAAAAACAACTTTCCCCTTATTTTAATACAGAGGCACGTTCAGGCAACTGCTCAGTAGCCTACCAGTACCGCAACTTTCTTCTGTGAGGTGATAAATGTTCTAGACTAGATGTTTTTCGTTGCTTGTTTTCAAGTTTCAAGACTAGGGCTATCTGATAGTGAGGTTACTATTGCAGCCTCAAGACTGGGGCTACCTAATAGAGAGGCTTATTTTAGTTTCAAGACCAGGACTATTTAATAGAGAGGTTCATTCAAGTTTCAAGACTAGGGCTATCTACCATTGGCTCATTTTACAATTTTAAGACTAGGACTATAAAATAGAGATGCTTAAAATAATTTCAAGACTAGGACTATCTAATAGAAAGACTACTTTTACAATTTCAAGACTAGAAGTACTTCATAGAGAGACTGATTTTATCGATTTCAAGATTTGGACTACCTCATAGCGAAATTATTTTAACAGTTTTAAAGACTAAGCCTACCTCATAACGTGACTATTTTTAGTTTCAAGACTAGGCCTACCTCATAACGTGACTATTTTTACAGTTTAAAGACTAGGACTACCTTAAAGCGAGACTATTTTCACAGTTTTAAGACTAGGACTACCTTCTAGCGAGACTATTTTCACAGTTTTAAGACTAGGACTACCTTAAAGCGAGACTATTTTCACAGTTTTAAGACTAAGACTACCTTAAAGCGAGACTATTTTCAGTTTTAAGACTAGGACTACCTCATAGCGAGACTATTTTTCAGTTTAAAAACTAGGAATACCTCATAGCGAGACTATTTTTCAGTTTCAAGACTAGGACTACCACATAGCGTGACTATTTTTACAGTTTCAAGACTAGGACTACCTTAAAGCGAGACTATTTTCAGTTTCATGACTAGGACTACCTTAAAGCGAGACTATTTTTCAGTTTCAAAACTAGGAATACCTCATAGCGAGACTATTTTTAGTTTCAAGACTAGGACTACCTTAAAGCGAGACTATTTTCAGTTTTTAAGACTAGGACTACCTTAAAGCGAGACTATTTTCAGTTTTAAGACTAGGACTACCTCATAGCGAGACTATTTTTCAGTTTCAAAACTAGGGATACCTCATAGCGAGACTATTTTTAGTTTCAAGACTAGGACTACCACATAGCATGACTATTTTTACAGTTTCAAGACTAGGCCTACCTCATAGCGAGACTATTTTTAGTTTCAAGACTAGACCTACCTCATAGCGAGACTATTTTTAGTTTCAAGACTAGACCTACCTCATAGCGAGACTATTTTTAGTTTCAAGACTAGGACTACCACATAGCATGACTATTTTTACAGTTTCAAGACTAGGCCTACCTCATAGCGAGACTATTTTTAGTTTCAAGACTAGACCTACCTCATAGCGAGACTATTTTTAGTTTCAAGACTAGACCTACCTCATAGCGAGACTATTTTTAGTTTCAAGACTAGACCTACCTCATAGCGAGACTATTTTTAGTTTCAAGACTAGGACTACCACATAGCATGACTATTTTTACAGTTTCAAGACTAGACCTACCTCATAGCGAGACTATTTTTAGTTTCAAGACTAGACCTACCTCATAGCGAGACTATTTTTAGTTTCAAGACTAGACCTACCTCATAGCGAGACTATTTTTAGTTTCAAGACTAGACCTACCTCATAGCGAGACTATTTTTAGTTTCAAGACTAGGACTACCACATAGCATGACTATTTTTACAGTTTCAAGACTAGGCCTACCTCATAGCGAGACTATTTTTAGTTTCAAGACTAGACCTACCTCATAGCGAGACTATTTTTAGTTTCAAGACTAGACCTACCTCATAGCGAGACTATTTTTAGTTTCAAGACTAGGACTACCACATAGCATGACTATTTTTACAGTTTCAAGACTAGGCCTACCTCATAGCGAGACTATTTTTAGTTTCAAGACTAGACCTACCTCATAGCGAGACTATTTTTAGTTTCAAGACTAGACCTACCTCATAGCGAGACTATTTTTAGTTTCAAGACTAGACCTACCTCATAGCGAGACTATTTTTAGTTTCAAGACTATGCCTACCTCATAACGTGACTATTTTTACAGTTTCAAGACTAGGACTACCTTAAAGCGAGACTATTTTCAGTTTTAAGACTAGGACTACCTCATAGCCCTAGCAAATATTTCTGATGAAAAAATAAGCCTACTTTGTATACATTTTCAGAGTAGACTATTCAATAACCCTTGTAGAAAGTATACAAATTAATAGTTGAATATTTTTTTACTGCCTAAGCTATCACCTTCAACTGGCTAATATGTAAATAGTGTAATAAGTTTCACAAAAAGAACAAAATGTTTTAGAGCGAAAATTAGTTAATGTTATTCATCTAAAATACATTTTCATCAAATTTACATTACGGTAAAGAGCACTTATTTGCAATCACCTTTATTGAAACCGTCATAATAGGTCTCTCTCTCTCTCTCTCTCTCTCTCTCTCTCTCTCAGAGCACAATATCCATCAACATCTGCACCTATACGAACATTTAGGTAGCCAACTTCAATAGGTCTAACAACCACCCTCTCTCTCTCTCTCTCTCTCTCTCTCTCTCTCTCTCAGCACAATATTAACCAACCTCTGCACCTATACGAACAGATGGTTAATCTAATTTTAAGAAAAGATAATTCCATTAATCTTCATTATTATTAAAATATTCATCAACACATTGCAGTCATATTAGACTACGCAACAAACAAAGTTTTGTTTCCAATTGCACAAACAAACCAACAACAGTTCCTCCTCCGAATATTTTGCGGAAACAAGATAATGCACTGCACCCGTGACGTCACAAACACACACACAACGTTCGGAAATTTAAAACTCAAATGAACACAACACGCTGCAGAAGAAGACGTCCACGAGCACTTTCACAGTGCAGCAGGACAGTTTATAAAGCTTGCTTTGCGCACAACAAGGATCCCACCTACTTTTCTTTCATCTATTCTAAAGCACTGGGAATGATTGCATCAAGTAAGTAACAAAAGCCCCCAAGCACGCTTTCGGACATCAGACGTCGAGGGGGAGACGCACACACAAACACAACAGCTTGGCCGCACGGCGTGGCTCAATCTGCCAAGGGAGACTTCGCTAGCGCGAGTGCAAGTGTACTCGTCGACACCACCATCTCACCCCCTCCCCCCTCTCCCTTTCTGCCATAACCCCTTTCCCCCATGCCGGCTTCTAACCCCTACACAAAACCCTCCTCCTCTCTCTCCTACCAGCACCATCCACAAAGACAGCCCTCAGGGTATAGGTACGGAAGAACCAACGTATGCACGAACAGCAACATCATCATCATCTACCATCTTGAACGATGGCATTTTTGCTCTCTCTCTCTCTCTCTCTCTCTCTCTCTCTCTCTCTCTCTCTCTCTCTCTCTCTCTGTTGAAGGAAGCCGCTTTGATACACCGCATTGATATACAGTCATGGGCGCATATGCCTTGCGCAAGTATCACCTGGGCGGTATATAATTCAATAAAACATAACTAGCATTTATTGCTGACAATGGTATGGTATATTAAGGGTTTCAGCTACACATTAAGGCTGCGTATATATATATATATATATATATATATATATATATATATATATATATATATATATATATATATATATATATTCAAATAAGCCATATATATTTTTGATACATTAATGTCTGGATTCTCTTAACGACCTCGGGATCAGAGCCCCAGGCGAAATCACACAAAGACAAGAGCTTGTGACCGGCCGGGAATCGAACCCTGGTCGGCAAGCTTGTATAGACAGTGACTAAACCACTTGGCCACGAAGAAAGATAAAAGTCAATGACAATTCTTCTGTACTTATACCTGTCGAATTCAGGTATTTTGTACTTAGAATTGAAATCAACCCATCTTCACCATCGTAGCTAATTGGTAGTTTGTTACTTGGCATTCGATTAATGATAAATTTTGCACATTTAGACGTGTTTTTTTATATTCAAATAAGCCATATATATTTTTGATACATTAATGTCTGGAGTCTCTTAACGACCTCGGGATCAGAGCCCCAGGCGAAATCACACAAAGACAAGAGCTTGTGACCGGCCGGGAATCGAACCCTGGGTTCATTTCAATTCTAAGTACAAAACACCTGAAATCGACAGGTATAAGTACAGAAGAATTGTCATTGACTTTATCTTTCTTCGTGGCCAAGTGGTTTAGTCACTGTCTATACAAGCTTGCCGACCAGGGTTCGATTCCCGGCCGGTCACAAGCTCTTGTCTTTGTGTGATTTCGCCTGGGGCTCTGATCCCGAGGTCGTTAAGAGAATCCAGACATTAATGTATCAAAAATATATATGGCTTATTTGAATATAAAAAAACACGTCTAAATGTGCAAAATTTATCATATATATATATATATATATATATATATATATATATATATATATATATATATATATATATACACACGATTAGTTCACCAAACATCTAAGTGGGCCCCACGTGGCACTAGAAGAGTTGGAAGACTCAGGCCTACATGGCCGAAGACTGTGAAGCGTATAAGTAGACGATGAATGGAGAAGCATTGATTTAAAAGCTCAAGATAGAGACGACTGGCGAAATTTAACCGAGGCCCTTTGCATCAAGGTGGTCAAGAGATGATGATGATACATGCATGTATATACACTATTTACATATAATATTATTCACATGCACACACACACACAATATATATATATATATATATATATATATATATATATATATATATATATATATATATATATATATACACACAATGATATTTCAAATCGCTTAAAAGATATATATAATTTTTTTCACCTGGAATAAAACTCCAGCTAAGGAACTACAGGCAAAAGAAATATGTTCTTTCTACACAAATCTCTTACCTGTATAAACCTTTCTTCCATGGCAGTTGTCTTAATGTAACAAGACAAGTAAATACACCTAGTAAATATCCTTCGTAGTTATCAGTATCCGGTCCTCTGTTTTTATTATAATTTGTCCACTGCAAAGGCTTCAGACATGTCCTTATCCATGTCTGGTGTTTGGCCAGTTTTCATCACCGCGGTGGCCAGTGCGGATTGGTGATGGTATGAGACTTGTCTGATCGCTAGCAACAAACCAACCTAGTATGGGTGGCTCTGGCTATAGTAGCCAACAGCTTTGCTGATCATGGTGATACTAAAACCCTTTCACCACGTTAAGGTATCCCCACTCAGAAAGGGATATATATATATATATATATATACTGTATTATATATAATATATATTGTATACAATATATATATATATATATATATATATATATATATATATATATATATATATATATATATATATATATATATATATATATATATATATATATATATATATATATATATATATATATTACAGCAAGACATAAAGTATCAAGCATTTCTTAAAGAGACATAAAAGAGAATATGTCAAAACCCCTAATAAATAACGAGCGTCAAAAGATCACATAACATCTGCCACCTGACTTCGACAATTAAGCTCATCGCGGCCAATAAAGACATTAAATCTCGTACGCTATCAAAAAAAGAAATAAAAAAAAAACACTTGCTTGGAACAAACAAAGAAAGCGATTGTAAGAGTTACTATTATTATTATTACTTGCTAAGCTACAACTCTAGTTGAAAAAGCTGGATGTTATAAGCCTAAAGGCCCCAACAGGGAAACTAGCCAAGAGAGGAAAGGACAACGAAATAAACAAACTACAAGAGAAGTGATTAACATTTAGAATAAAATGTCTTGGGAACATTAACATTAAAATAAATATCCTATATATAAAATATAAAATCTTAAAAAACAGAAGTGAAAGAAGATAGAACAGTGTGCCCGAGTATACCCTCAAGCAAGAGAACTCTAAACCACGACAGTGCATGACCGTGGTACAGAGGCTATGGCACTACCCAAGACTAGAGAACAATGGTTTGATTTTGGAGTGTCCTTCTCCTAGAAGAGCTGCTTACCCTAGCTAGAGAGTCTCTTCTACTCTTACCTAGAGGAAAGTAGCCACTGAACAGTGCAGAAGTTAACCCCTTGGGTTTAGAATAATTGTTTGGTAATCTCAGGTGTGTGAGGACAGAGGAGAATGGAAAGAATAGGCCAGGCTAGTCGGTGTATGGGTAGGCAAGGGGAAATGAACCGTAACCAGAGAGAAAGATCTAATGTAGTACTGTCTAGAAAGTCATAACTCTCTACCGGTAATATCTCAACGGGTGGATGGTGCCCAGGCCAACCTACTACGCTTATCGTACAGTTATCGTGTAGTTGCACGAGCTTAAATATATATATATATATATATATATATATATATATATATATATATATATATATATATATATATATATATATATATATATTTGCATTCAGTGTATTGTTTTCAATGGAAAATAATCTTAGTGCAGAAATGAAAAAAAAAAAAATCGTGTCTTAGAGGTCAAGTTGTGTCTCAAAATAAACTTCTCTGGCCTTTCACATAGTTGTGTTTTAGAATAAACTTTATTTCATCTCTGAGATACTATTAACCTCAGAATAAATTCCTCCCTGGTCTCTGAAACATATAATCTGTTCCAGAATAAATTGTCTATCTACGATGCAACCTAGAATAAATTTTTCTACAGTCATACCTAAAAATATTGCATTCGTCTTGTACTCTGGAATAAATTCTTCTCCACGCTGCCCGGCATGTATGCCAGAATAAACTGCCAAGTAGTTTATTTTACATATTCAAGAATAAAACAATACGTATTCAAAGCCTTTTTTTACAAACACCCACAAATGTTTCCTTGTATGGTGGAATTTCAATAGTCCGGTGTCCTTGCCTTGAGATTCTCTCTCTCTCTCTCTCTCTCTCTCTCTCTCTCTCTCTCTCTCTCTCTCTCTCTCTCTCTCTCTCTCTCTCTCTCTCTCGGTATATCTTTTCAATCCACATACGAATTAAATTTTCACGGACTTGCATAAGTTTCGAGTCGATAATAAACAAATTATAGAAGAAATTTTTCGTCTACTTTCCCATATTAGGAAAACGGACAATGAAATCGAAGCTTTCAGCGCTGCCAAACGACTGAGGACATTTTTTTCCTTGTGTCTTTCAAGACTATTGTAAAAGGACCAATATTTTCGTTGGCAATACTGCGTGAACTAGTTGCGCATGCGTACTGAGCAAAAAAAAATTACTAATATATCTAAAGTTTTTACGAGTAAAAAAAAAAATAGTACAATTTTGACTTCGATAACAATAGTTTTCTTTAATCTTAATTTTTTCCTTCAAACAAGGTTGTTTTTTTTTCAGAATTTCAGGGTTTTTTTTTTTTTTACAGTTTTTAACTTGCCTTTTTCCACAATATTGTTTTAATCAATGAAATTTAGTTTTTAAATCAATTTACACGTACAATATTTTCAATTACAAATACAATTACTGTACTTAATTTCTTGCATTTTTTCCTTGATCTAACAAAATTGAATTTGCTCACTCATAATGATAATGTAAGAGATGGTTGGGAAAGCAATTCCCTATCTATTATTATTAGTCACGAAGCTTGGATAAGGTACTCCCTTCTAAATACCTTTAAAGGTTTAAAGGCCGCTCATGGATGGCAGAGGCAAGGGACAGTGATACTGCCCTATTAAGCAGGACAATGCCCCAGAGACTGACCATTTATCATATGATCAGTGCCCAAGCCCGTCCCCAGCCAAGCTAGGACCAAGGATGGCCAGGAAATAGCTGCTGATGACTCAGCAGATGGACCTACAGGCTCCCCCAAAACTCCATCCTTAGCTCACAAGGATGGTAAGGTTGCAGCGACCAAAGAAACTAACAAGTTTAAGTGAGACTCAAACCCCAGTCTGACATTCACCAGACAGGGACGTTACCATATCGGCCACCACAACCATCTGTCAATTTACATATTTCTACAGTGGCCAGAATTCGGTGCTCTTACACTACTGTCGTTACACAAAACTAGAAAAGCACTCCGAGTGCAGACCTCCACCACGGCTGCTTATTTCTTGAAACCAGCTTACCGTAGGTTTAATTCAGTTGAGATTTTGCTCGACCTTGACATTAACCTCTGACCTAGCACATTCAAAATTGAATTACTTCTACGTCTCAACATAATAATTAATCCCTGTAAGTTTCATTACTCCTTGAGTAAAATTATGGCCAAGAAGTTGTTCACACACAAACAAACGGACAAAAACACAACCTCCTCCCAAATTCGTTGGCGGAGGTAACCAAGGATATACATTGCTATTTATGTAAAGGAGTCATAAAAGATCTCTATGGCCTGTTGGGGGTTCATTTTACTTTTTTGGCATTAGTTTAAAACTTTAAAATTAAAAGAGTTTCATTTTGCCTTCTCAAGATTTAATTCCATTTGTCTGTCTGTCTGTCGTTCATAAATTTACTCGACATAATTATTAAGGATCGAAGATAAATGAAAAAAATATATTCGATGGGTAAACCTTTAAAAAAATTCTTAGAAGCTTTATAATAGAAATCTCTTTCAATCTTCATATATACTTATCTAAAAAATTTCAATCGAGATGGAACCACCAAATGAATGTTTACAATTGATTTGATCAACATATGTTCATTCATCCACATATTTCACTAAAACACACATGAATTGCTTGTGGCAAAACTACATATTTATGGTGGTCGACACAAAACACTGCTGCCTATATTTTTAAATGTTTAAACAAGAGCAATGCCAAAAAACACAACAGTTTTAGCATCCGCTATTCGTCAGGGGATCACCAGCGACACATCAGCCCTGCCATAAATATGCCGCACCATTTTATTATTATTGTTATTACTTGCTAAGCTACAACCCTAGTTGGAAAAGCAGGATGCTATAAGCCCTGGAGTTCCAATAGGGAAAAGAGCCCAGTGAGGAAAGGAAACAAGGAAAAATAAAATATTTTAAGAATAGTAACATTAAAATAAATATCTCCTATATAAACTATAAAAACTTGAAAAAAATAAGAGGAAGAGAAATAGATAGAATAGTGTGCTCGAGTGTACCCTCAAGCAAGAGAACTCTAACCCAAGACAGCGGAAGACCTTGGTACAAAGGCTATGTCACTACCCAAGACTAGAGAACAATGGTTTGATTTTGGAGAGTCCTCCTCCTAGATGAGCTGCTTAACCATAGCCAAAGTCTCTTCTACTCTTACCTAGAGAAAAGTGGCCACTCAACAATTACATTACAGTAACCCCTTGGGTGAAGAAGAATTGTTTGGTAATCTTAGTGTTGTCAGGTGTATCAGTAAAGAGGAGAATATGTAAAGAATAGGCCAGACTATTCGGTGTATGTGTAGGCAAAAGGAAAATTTAATCTTGCATGCAGTCTCGGCCTTCCTGAATTTGATTTAACGGGAAACTGGACGACAAATGGTGCTCTCCTTCGCCAGAACACGAGTGATATAAGCTTTCTCACTTAATTAGCTTCTATTACCTTTTTTTTTACCTATCATCACCATTTCATTCTATCCTTACTCAATCCCTACAATTCTATCAATTTCAAACAGATCATACATACATTAAAAGTCCTGTAGCTTTTACTTAATCAATTCTAATTCATATTCAACATCCAAGCTTCACCTTCATGAAGGTGAGTCGGGGAAATAAGTTTTTGTATGTTATAACATCTGCAAAGATATTATTACTCTCAATAGATTCAACTATTCTGCAATTGGCCTCTCCTCTTATCATATCATACCTTTATCTAAAAACATCCTTTCA
Source organism: Palaemon carinicauda (assembly GCF_036898095.1). Taxonomy (NCBI): domain Eukaryota; kingdom Metazoa; phylum Arthropoda; class Malacostraca; order Decapoda; family Palaemonidae; genus Palaemon; species Palaemon carinicauda. Next base: position 89,077,764 of record NC_090753.1, on the reverse strand, counting down.
TAACAACACTCATAGCTCCCAATTACTCTCATAATTTGTTAACAATCATAAAACAAGCTATTTTTTTTTCTTTTAATTTCCTTTGCACCTACAATTATAAGCACTCACTGCTGTCCCATTGACCCCATCCTTGGACTTTGCATATCACTGTATTTGTCCACTCCATTCTTTTAAATTAAACATGTTGACATGATTCTCTCTTCATTGTTTATATGACAGATCTATTTGAATGTTGCTACTGATCTTAAGAAATATCTCAAGTTCAGTATATTTTTTTACTGTTACTTCTCATATAAAGTTTATTCATTTCCTTATTTCCCTTTCCTCACTGGGCTATTCTCCAAGTTGGAGCCCTTGGACTTGTAGCATTCTGCTTTCCCAACTAAAGATGTAGCATAGCTAATAATAATAATAGTACCACTTATGTAGTAGCAACTATGGATGTAACTTAGCTGGTAATAATAACAATAACAACAATGTAGTGGCATTTTTATGCTTCTCCTCTACTGTATTATCATTCTTAAATGTTTCTTTTCAAACAAATTGATTTAGTCACTCATATTCATAGTTATAGTTCTAACCATTCATCTACAAAAATGAAACTACCCTCCATATTAATTTTTGCTTCAACTAGGTAAAGATACACTATCGTTCAACCAATCATCTTCCTCTTATTCTAATTCGTAAGCTTACACAACCTAACTAACTCTTTTTCACATAACTTGTCTTTCCCAAGTACTCTTCCAGATAGTTTTTTTATAAGCCGCTATCTTTCAGTGAAGGTACTCCAACTTCCCAATCCACGTCACCAAGCACTACCATCCTTACTCTTGGAAGTACTTAAACTTCCCAATCCAGGTCACCAAGCACTACCACCCTTTCTCTTGAAAGTACTCCAACTTCCGAATCCAGGTCACCAAGCACTACCACCCTTTCTCTTGAAAGTACTCCAACTTCCCAATCCAGGTCACCAAGCACTACCACCCTTTCTCTTGAAAGTACTCCAACTTCCCAATCCAGGTCACCAAGCACTACCACCCTTTCTCTTGAAAGTACTCCAACTTCCCAATCCAGGTCACCAAGCACTACCACCCTTTCTCTTGAAAGTACTCCAACTTCCCAATCCAGGTCACCAAGCACTACCACCCTTTCTCTTGAAAGTACTCCAACTTCCCAATCCAGGTCACCAAGCACTACCACCCTTTCTCTTGAAAGTACTCCAACTTCCCAATCCAGGTCACCAAGCACTACCACCCTTTCTCTTGAAAGTACTCCAACTTCCCAATCCAGGTCACCAAGCACTACCACCCTTTCTCTTGAAAGTACTCCAACTTCCCAATCCAGGTCACCAAGCACTACCACCCTTTCTCTTGAAAGTACTCCAACTTCCCAATCCAGGTCAACAAGCACTACCACCCTTTCTCTTGAAAGTACTCCAACTTCCCAATCCACGTCACCAAGCACTACCACCCTTTCTCTTGAAAGTACTCTAACTTCCCAATCCAGGTCAACAAGCACTACCACCCTTTCTCTTGAAAGTACTCTAACTTCCCAATCCACGTCACCAAGCACTACCACCCTTTCTCTTGAAAGTACTCTAACTTCCCAATCCACGTCACCAAGCACTACCACCCTTTCTCTTGAAAGTACTCTAACTTCCCAATCCAGGTCACCAAGCACTACCATCCTTTCTCTTGAAAGTACTCTAACTTCCCAATCCAGGTCACCAAGCACTACCACCCTTTCTCTTGAAAGTACTTCAACTTCCCAACCCAAGTCACCAACCACTACCATCCTTTCTTTTGAAAGTACTCCAACTTCCCGATCCAAGTCACCAAGCATTACCATCCATTCTCTTGAGAGTACTCGAACTTCCCAAACCAAGTCACCAAGCACTACCATCCTCTCTCTTTCTCAAAACCCAGCCTAGCACGAAATTAGACTCTCTACGAGAACTTCTCTCAAATTTTTATCCATTTGTATCAAATCTTCCACTCCACTTTACAACTATGTTTTGAGAATAACCTTGTTGAAACACATTTCCATTATTTTGTCTCTTTCTGGCACATAAAATGTGACTTGCTGATATTAATCAAAATCCTATCATCACTTTTCAAGACACTTATCTAAACCACACAGACAGATGTGGAAAAACACATTAGACCCTACTCAAGGTGAACATGATATAATTATATTTGAGCATCTGGTTCAAGATCAACTGTAGTTATCTAAAATGAAGATGCCCTATACAAGATCCAAGTTGTTATTATTACCTCCACCAACGAAGTTGGGAGGAGATTATGTTTTCGACCCTGTTTGTCTGTTTGTCCGTTTGTTTGTTTGTGAACAACTTCCTGGCCACAATTTTACTCATGGAGTAGTGAAACTTCCAGAGATTATTCATTATGTTGAGATGTGAAAGTGATTCAATTTTGAAGGTACTCAAAAGATCAAGGTCAAGGTCGAGCATAAGGTCGACCGAATTAACCCTAACCTTAACCCCAAGTTCGCACATAGTTGTTACACAGACTTCAAATATGTCTATGGTCTAAATTGTTTCTGAGAAAGGCAAGCGGGTTTCGAGAAATAAGCAGCAGTGGTGGAGGTCTGCACTCTTAGAGAACTTTTTCTAGTTATTACTGTAATTAGTAGCTACGCTACAACCCTAGTTGAAAAAGCAGGATGCTAAAGCCCAAGGGCTCCAACAGTGAAAATAGCCCAGTGAGGAAAGGAAATAAGGAAACAGATAGAATGGTGTGCCTGAATGTACCCTCAAGCAAGAAAACTCTACCCTAAGACAGTGGAAGACCATGGTACAGAGGCTATGCCACTACCCAAGAATAAAGAACAATGGTTTGATTTTGGTGTCCTTCGCCTAGAAGAGCTGCTTATCACAGCTAAATAGTCTCTTCTCTCCTTACTAAGAGGAAAGTAGCCACTGAACAATTACACAGACTTAATTCAATTTCCCTAAAGATTGACAAAACATACTGGTAATCTAACATAAAAAAACCCCAGAAAGGAATCAAACTGATAAATGTTCAGTTATAGTCACATAACACATAGGAAAGTATTGATGGCCTACACATTGTACAATGTTGGTTAAAAATATCATTAAAAAATCATCAATTTTGTACAGTAAATGTAGGTGTCATAGCAATACATATCAAGCTTAGAAATTCCATTAAGTATGTCCCTTATCAAAATGAAAAAAATGGAACTCGTAACTGACATTTAAATGATGTGCTAAAGAAATGAATTGGAAATATATAAGGATTTATTCTATATTGAGAAAAATTTAAAATATTAATGAGAAACTGAAATAATTAATTTCCATCAGAAAACATAAAATTTTGGTGAGAGAGAGAGAGAGAGAGAGAGAGAGAGAGAGAGAGAGAGAGAGAGAGAGAGAGAGAGAGAGAGAGAGAGAGAGAGTCATTCAAATGCAAGGTCCCTTAAGATATTTCAATGACTAATGCTAGCAATGCCTTAAGAATACAAGGTTAAGCCTTCATCTATGAATAAGAAAAGGTGCAAGTCACGGCATTCACTATAATGACACGTGCCTCGCATTTGACGTAGTAGGATTAAAACTCAATAAGCCGGGTGTCCTCTCAATAACAGAATCTTGGCCAACGTTTGGATTGGATTTACAAATCTGGGTTATATAGCCATGGGCCAGGATCTGTGAGGATATTCACCACCCAAGTGCAACAGGAGGATAACAAAAGCGTTGTACTCGTGAAGTAAAAGTTAGAAGAGAAATTTAGAAAAGAATGGACAGCAAAATAGAAGAAAGGAACCTATAATGTAGGCAAATTTGAAGGATACAGAGCCATAAGAGACAACCAAAAGAAGGCAAGTAATGTCTATAGTCCACGATGTAATCAAGTTAAAATAAAAGTTACTATTTCCCATTGATGTTGGTTTTGGATATTCCACCCTATAGAAAAACTTTAGTTAACTATCAATGAAGGAAAATAACTTAGAAAGACTAAACAGATCAGCATTAACTGCTTCCCTAAAATTTCCTCTTGGTAAGGGTAGAAGAGACTCTTTAGCTATGGTCAGCAGCTCTTCTAGGAGAAGGACACTCCAAAATCAAACTATTGTTTTCTAGTCTAGGGTAGTGCCATAGCCTCTATACCCATATACAATGGCCTTCCACTACCTTAGGTTAGAGTTCTCTTGCTTGAGGGTACACTCGGGCACACTTTTCTGTCTAATTTCTCTTCATCTTGTTTTATTAAAGTATTTATACTTTACATAGGGAATATCTATTTTCGTGTTGTTAATGTTATTAAAATATCTTATTTTTCCTTGTTTCCTTTCTTTACTTGGCTATTTTCCCTATTGGGGCCCCTGGGCTTATAGCATCCTCCTTTTTGAACTAGGGTTGTAGTTTAGCAAGTAATAATGATAATATAATTTTTTTTTTTCATACCACTCAATCCCCATCAATATCAATTGCCTATGAGATGACTGAGTAAAACATAGCAGGGACAAAAGTGGAAGTTGGCATACTCATAATAAAGGAGCGACCATTTGTAAATTACTGTACTCTTTAAATATACAACAACATACAAAATTAACTCCAAAATTAACTCCCAAAGAAAGTTGGTTAGGTGCTAAGTGGTATAAAATTCCTTTGGTCAGCTAATCTTAGATATCACTAGATTATTCAAATAGACATGCCTTATGGAAAAGGGATTATACAAAGCAAAATAAATGACAGGAAAGGGAATGAAAAATGTGAAACTATAAAACAATAGTCTTATCAAGTATTGTTTTTTTTAAATTTTATACTATTATAGAAGGAATTAATTCCATGGAACTATTGAGGCTCTATAAATTTGTAGTTTGGCACTAATTCTTGGATATCCATATCATATGAGGATGCTAAGATCGATCAATTACTTAACTACCTAAAGGTTTAAAGGTCACTCATGAATGGCAGAGACAAGGGACAGTGACATTGCCCTAGAAATCAGGACAATGCCCTAGAGACTGATCATATATTATATGATCAGCGCCCAAGCCTCCTCTCCACCCAAGCTAGGACCAGCGAGGGCCAGGCAGTGGCTGTTGATGATTCAGCAGATAGACCTATAGGCTCCCTCAAACCCCCCAACCTTAGCTCACAAGAATGGTAAGGTTGCAGACACTAATGGCACTAACGAGTCTGAGCGGGACTCGAACCCCCGACTGGCAAACACCAGGCAGAGACGGTACCAATCAGGCCACAGGAGATGTCTCTGCCTGTCAATCTGTTTCTAGTGGTACCTGCAATCTCACTATCCTTGTGAGCTAAGGATGGGAGGCTTGGGGAACTTATAGGATTACCTAGCAAGTCCTAAGCATCCATTGCTTGACCTCCCTGATCCTAGCTTGATGGAGAGGGGGCTTTGAAGCTCATCATGCAGATTGTGTAAAGAGCACAGTGACGGGCAGAGCAAGACCTTGCAGATATCTAATTCCTCATCTACTTTATTTCAAATACTGTACAGTAATTATTCAATAATTGCTCATTATGGTAAAGCAAACAATTAAAGCACATTTATTGTACAATACCGTAAGTTTGTTGCTCGAACAATCATCCCCACAATGTTCACTTCGAACAAATCAACCAAACATTATGAATACAAAGAATCCCATGCAATTTGAAAATTTTGACTTCCATATAACATGGAAAATCTCCCTCCAAAAGTAATTTTGGGTATACATAACCAACATTTTATATATATATATATATATATATATATATATACAGTACACAGTGCATTCCTTTCGAAGCAAGCTAATTTGGAAGCCATATATGACCTGTATACAACAAGACTCCAACTAAACTTGATCTAACGGTGTCTATCAGAAGTAATAACTGATAACATTTCCGAGAAATTACAGTTAATAGGTTGAAAAGGTAACGTCATAGTAATTTAAATAAAGGAGATAATGTACAAACGAAAGACTAATAAAAAGATTCATGAGGGAAATATATTCAATAATTTCTTTAGCCAATGGATTATATGAATAAGCTTTGGAATGGGCCCAGGCACCAATCACCATAGCCTCTGTACCATGGTCTTTCACTGTCTTAGGTTAGAGTTCTCTTGCTTGAGAGTACACTCGGGCACACCATTCTATCTTATTTCTCTTCCTCTTGTTTTGTTAAAGTTTTCATAGTTTATATAGGAGATATTTATTTTAATGTTGTTACTCAAATTAAAATATTCTATTTTCCTTTTTACCTTTCCTCACTGGGCTATTTTTCCTGTTGGACCCTCTGAGCTTATAGCATCTTGCTTTTCTAACTAGCATTGTAGCTTAGCTAGTAATAATAATAATAATAATAATAATACAGACAACGGGACATGTCTAATACTGATATGACAGATCGATGAAGTACCCCTTGCTCTTTGTAAAGGACATTCATTTTGCCCACATAGAGTATACTGCACATTGAATAGTCTGGCATACTCTCTACGCACTCATTCTTTCTCTACACATCAAGTAATACTGAATATATCATACAATACTGCATACTGTCTCTTTATCCATCTTTGTACAGATATCCAGCAATTGTGTTTTGAGTTTAAAATGAAAACAACAAAGTATAGTAAAGCAGATTATTCTAAGCTTACAGAAAGCTAAGTGTGTTGGAAATCATTCGTACAGGCATTCAGAACTTGCAAAAATGCATTCTCAAAATTAAAATGTTTAACTCAAAGTACCTAGCAGCTATTAAGTAGATAGAAGATGCAAAGAATTTCTGGGGAAGGTGAAAATGACAAATTTTTAAGTCATTTTTATTTTTCCTTACGATATAAACCTGTAGCTATTTATAGGGGATTTTACTTTCAGGGAAGCTGAAAGACGAGCCATAAGACTTTTAGCGAGGGTTAACGTCCACCCACTTGTTAGCGGGGATGGGGAAGGGTTTAGTTTGCTAACCTGCCCACTCACACACCTGGGCTAAGTAACCACTTTTGCGTGGAGATAGGACTTATAGGATGATAGGTGCTGGTGGGCTAATCTGTATAAATAGCTACAGGTTTGTATCGTTAGGAAAAATACAAATTACTTCTAAATTTGTCATTTGTTCCATTAATTATACAAACCAATGCTATTTATAGATGACTTATCCCTTAGGAGGGTGGAAGTCTGTGCCAACCGGGTTCTTGGCATTGACCATGGGTTTCCCAAACCAGTAGAAACCCTACACCTAGCAAAAGTTGTGCTAAGCACGGCCAGCGGCCTACGCAAGCTGTGTTTGTGATACTAGCAATGTGACTGTCTAGGTAAGAGTTCTTTGAGTCGTGGGAATCTTCCAAGAGTACCATACACGTTACCCGATACCCCGTCGCTAGGGTTATGGGGACGCAACAAGTATTATTTCAATACTAGGTTACACAAGGAAAATGGTTTTGCCTGCAGATAGGTGAGGCCGGCTTTGCAGAGAACCCTGGGTGCTGATTCAATCTCTTGAAAGAGCCAATCATTCTTAAACATTCATCCCAGACTAATCCCAGGTAACCTTTGCCATCAACCCTATGCTACTTGTCCATCAAGGAGCCTGAGGTGTTTAAACCACTTAGTGTGCTGCCACCACGAATCAATGGAGAACCTCTCCATGTTCCTGTGGGTCATGTCTTGCAGGTAGTGGTCGGTGAAGGTCGTCTGATGTTTCCACACGCCCACTTGCAGTGCCTGCGCAAGAGTAGTTTCTTTGGAACGACACGGATGCTGCAATGCCCCTGACGTCATGAGCTCTGGGTCACTGTGTTGGAGGAGGGTTGAGATACAGGGCCAGGTCAATGACCCTGCAAATCCAAGCAGAGATGGTGTTCATCGTGACGCTCATCTTGACCTTACCCGTGCTGAAGTGTTGACACTCGGGGGTGAGCTGCTAATGTTCTTTTTGAGGTAACACCTGAAACTCCTTGCTGGGCATGGTAACAGTTGACCTGGATCATCGGGTACATTGCAGACTCCCAATCCGATAGGGCCCGAACCTAGGATCCACTACTCCCAGATTTTGAGTCTTAGCAATACAGTAAACTCAGGGACAAAGTCGAAAATTACCGGTACCTACCTCCATCCCCTTGAATGGAAAATGTCACAGGAAAGACCATACAGTTCACTAACTATTTTGGCTGAAGCCAAGGCGAGTAGCAACACCAACTTCAAAGTTATGTGATGATCTATTGCCAGGTCTAATGGTTCGTAGGGAGCACCCTTCAGACTCTGAAGGACGCGAACCACGTTCCAAGGAGGAGGTCTATCTTCTGACTGGGGGCAGGTAAGCTCATAGCTTCGCATGAGGAGAGAAAGTTCCAATTAGGAAAAAATATAGACTCCTTTCAGTTTAAAGGCAAGGCTCAAAGGTGAGCGGTAGCCTATGACTGCCGAAAACAAGAGGACCATTTCCTCCCAAAGGTGCAAAAGGAACTCCGCTCTTGTTGGAATAATGGCATCGATGGGGGATATATACCCCTTCCATGACAGTAACCACAGAAGACAGTCCACTTAGCCTAGTAGACTGAAGCCGAGGATCGTCAAAGGTGTCCAGCCTTTTCACAACTTGTTGCGAAAATCCTCTCCGAGTGAAGAGGTCCTGAATAGTATTCAGGCATGAAATCGTAGCGAAGCTACGGCTTTTTGGAAGATGTTTATGCATGGCTGAATAAGTAGATCGTGTCGTGAAAGGTGTTCTATTGGAAGCTCCGTCAGGAGCTGCAGAAAGTCTGGGAACCACTCTGCGTGATGCCATTTCAGAACTATGAGAGTCATAGAAAGATTGTTGGATGCTCTGGTCTTGTTGAGTACTCATCTCATCAGACAGAACAGGGGAAAGGTGTAGACATACATGAATGTTGTCCCACTGTTGTTGGAATGCATCTTGCCAGAGAGCCTGGGTATCTGTGACTGGGGAGCAGTAAAGTGGCAGCCAGAAATTCAAGGACGTCACGAACAAGTCCACAGTCAGGGAACCCCACAAAGTCGGGACTTTGTTCAGATTGTCCGCAAGCACATTCCTCTTGCCAGGAATGAAACAGGCCGATAGGGACACCGATTTGCCTTCTGCCCATCTCAGTATCTCTACTGCTAGATGGCATAGGGGCTGCGGAAAGGCACCGTCTTGTTTGTTTATATAAGTCACTTCTTTGGTGTTGTCACTCATCAACACCACGGAGTGATTCGCCAGGAACTGCTGGAACTGTTGGAGGGCTAGGAAGGCTGCCCTCATTTCCAAGTGATTTATGTGCTGGTACTTTTCGCACTCGGACCAAAGGCCTGAGGACGTGTGGTGCAGTATATGGGACTCCCGTCCTTCTTTTGATGCATTAAATAGAGTAACAATTCTGGGGGGAAGAACGAGAAGGTCGATGCCCCTGAGGAGGTTCTCGTCTGCCACCCACCACTTGAGGTCTGTCTGCTCTTTTAGTCCTATGGGGACTAGAATGTCCGGGGAATCGCTGGTCTGATTCCACCTGGACTTTAGCCACCATTGGAGAGATCGGATCCTGAGGCAGCCGTTGGGCACTAGATGAGCCAGGGATGATAGGTGACCTATGAGACATAAGCATCGCTGAGCTGGAAGCTCTTCTCGTCTGAGGAAGGGTCTTGCTACCTTCCTCAGCATCTGTACCCTGTTGTCTGATGGGAAGAATTTCTGCTGATCGGTGTCGATGATCATACCTAGGTATACCAGTCTCTGAGAGGGAAGCATGGATGACTTCTCGAGGTTTATAACGATCCCTGATCTTGGCAAGATGCCAGAAGTCTACCTTGGTGTTAAAGAACAGTTGCCGATGAATCTGCTAGGATCAGCTGATCATCCAGATATCTTAGGAGACGGATACGACCCTGTGAGACCAGGATGATACTAGGGCAAACACTCTTGGGAGGATGAGGTGCTGTGGAAAGACCGAGGCACAGGACCTTGAACTGGTATTTCTTGTTGTCGAGTATGATCCTTAGATACTTCCTTGAAGATGGATAAACTGGGATCTGAAAGCATGCATCCTTGAGATTCAGTGTACTGTACACATGAAGTCCTGAGGTCTTACAGCCTGTCTGGCCGTTTCTGCTGTCTCCATGCTGAACGGAGTTTGTCTGACAAACTTGTTTAGTACTGAGAGGTCGATGACTGATCTCCACCCTTCAGACACCTTTTTCACAAGAAAGAGATGAGTGAAGAATCCTGGGGATCTGTTTAACCTCTTGGAGAGGACCCTTCTCCAACATGGTCTGGACTTCGACCAGAAAGGCCAGCTTCTTTGCAGATCCCTTCACGTAGGAGCTCAATGGAACTGGATTCTTAGTTAGTGGAGGGAGAGATTGAATGAAAACGCGATACCCTGAACAAATCACGGAGACTGTCAAGGGTTTAGCCCCAAGCTACAGCCACCTCTCCCATCAGCATCGTAACCATTCCTCCACTGGTGGACAAGTGTGAGGATTGCCCGTCCTAGCAGGTGCGGCCTCGGCCACTCCTTCTGCTACTCTTATCTCTACGAGGACTTAGAGCCTTTACGCTCTCTAGCTGTTAAGGGCTTCTTTGACACCCTTTGAGACAAAGTCGTCACTGTGTAAGTCCTGTTCATTTGTTGACTGCTACTGTTTCTCCTGTGGCGGAGGAGGTCGATAGGGCCGAGATGTAAGGCCCCTATGGAGAAGGGAGTCCTGATTGGACTTCCTCCATCTCTCCGCCACCAGCTCGACGTCTTCCGGCTTAAACAGAGAGGAACCGTCGCGAGTCGAGATCCTAAGTCTCGTTACCTCTGCTTGTGGCACCTGACAGTGGAACCTTTCTATTACCAAGTTCCTTCGCGGAAGGATCGTGTTTGCCAACAGGCTCACAACCTGGTGAGAGAGAAACTCAATGGTTCTAGTTCCAAATAATAGAAAGGTCTCCATTGACCTCCTCGTGGTATACTTAGACCAGTCCTCAGTCCTGATGGTGATCCATAGACCCCAACCAGAAATCTAGCCACGAAGTAGCCTGCAAAGAACAAGATAGTCTGGGGAGTTTCTTGAAGGAGACTCCTCTGGCAAGAGCCTCTAAAGAGTGGTCGAAAGGCAAGAAGTTGGAAGGGACTCGTTGGAGACCTCATAATACTTCCTTTGTTGCCCAAACAGCGTAATCATCTTCCCACCATGAGTTCTCACCCATAAGAGCCCAGAGTGGGTCGGTCATCTCTTGTAGATTGATTGATTGATTTAAAGTTTTCAATCATCTCTTGTAGAAGGCACGTTGTTTGCCGACGTCCTTGCAGGAACTGTGGAGGATCATCGAGGCTTCTCTTGTGGAGGCCATGATGCCTTAGCCAAGGTCTTAGGAACCATTTTTGAGTCTTTCAACTCCTTACGGTACAGAAAATACTCCTCCAGGAGTGATGGTCTGGGGTGTTCCTCCCTTTGTCCCTCTCTTGATGAGGGAACTACGTCCGAATGAGATGGTTTAGATACTGGGCATTGTTCGGGGGGAACTACCCCGATGGGGGAGAGGCGGAACGATTCTGTAACAGAGATCTCTCTAGGCGACTGAAAACCCCGGTTTAGACAACGATGTAGTGTTTGAGTGAGCAGGATAGCAAACTACCACTCCCCATCGCTAACTAGAGAGTGGAAGGTTAACCCTCACTATAAGTCTTATGGCTCGTCTTTCAGCTTCCCCGAAAGTAATATCCACTATAAATACCGTTGCTTTGTATTAGTGATGGAACATTTGAAAACTAACATTAAAAATGTGGGATCAATAGATAGAAAAAGTAGGAAGTGGTGGAAACATTTACAAGAAGAAAAGCATATATTTGGTGTAGTTAAGAAATAGAGTATAAAGAAATTGGTACAACCATAGGTAGATAGGGAACTGGCACAGAAAAGAGCTAAAAGAAGACCCAGCGAATCATGGAAGCGGGGATACATGAAGACCTAGAGTACACGACAGAAGAGGGAGAAGATGACCCATTTCAAGTCTGACTCTATTAAATGTATAAACATTAATGATGATGTTAATCATATGGTAACAGTTGATGTCTAAACAGTAGAATTATTAGGTATCCCAAATGCAATTCCATAACCCATGACCCTTACAAGTAATCACTGACTATAAGGAAGCAAATCACATCATTTTCATTTCTCCCTCTAAAACTGGAATTGTGTGTTTTTGTACTTACGTCCAAGGAATCGATGCTGTAGAGTTTGGGGTTGCCACTTGTACTGTAAGTAGATGAATCAAAATTACTGTGCAAATTAGTCTTGGAATCATCCTCTGTGGAGGGAGCGACGTAATCATCATCGTCGCTCGTGAGTCCCAGCTCGTCGCCATAGCTGGAGTGAACCCACTGCCACAGCTCAGTTGCGCTCATTTGCTGGAAGAGAAGTTGTAGGCTAAAAATACCTTCATATTTACAGCCACTTGCATTTTGTTATATTCATAGTTTTTGTTATTTTATTTGAAGTAAAACCTCTTATACATTAAGACTGGGACCAGAAGTAAGGTTTCACAATTTTTTCACTTATGTAAAAACTAGAAAACTGATTACTCAACATTAAAAACTGAAATACAGTTATTGTTATCTTGTTTTAAAACCTCTTATATATTTGGACTAAAATCAGAGACCAGGTTCCATGGATGTTTCACTATGTAAAAACTAGAAAAATAGCTACACTGAACATTAAAAACTGAAATAAAGTATTGTCTACCGCTACAGTATCTGATTGATGAATAAGGAATTCAAAAGACTATGAGTATAATTTTTAGCTGATCTGGCATTAACAGAGAAAGCTAAGACTCAAGTAAACAATCTTCTTCTTTGTTTGCATCTCCTCCCACTTCTATGTGGGGTCAATGTTTCTGACCAGCTTTCTCCATCTACCTCTGTCCCACACTTCATCACCGGTTACTCCCTTTGATCGAAGGTCATCCTTGATACAGTCCACCCACCTTCGCTTTGGTCTCCCTCTCCTTCTCGTTCCCTGTACCTCCATTTCCATCACCCTCCTCTCAATATACTATTCCTCTCTTCTCATAGCATGACTATACCACCTCAAGCAAGCAATACCACACATTATACTTCTGGACAAGGTTTGCCTTTGAAAAAACAAATAAATAAGTCTCCAATACCAGCTTACCTGATCCATCAAGGCATTCTGCCATATTCTGAACAGCATCAGGTACGTTTTGTCTCGCGATGCGAAGGAAGTGAAAAAGTGCTTTTCCCCTTCCGTTCTGACCTCAATGGCATTTGGGATGACCAGAGCCGTCTTCTCCTTCGTCATCGCGATAATATCCTTACATTTGATGGAAACCTGAAATTGTAAATTAAAAAAATTCCTGTAGTCATTCTTATAGATATTGAAAAAAGTAGTGAAAAAGATTTTGTCCTAAGTACATATACTCATTAACAATCTCTGAGTTATTGTCTCTACATTTTATTGAAGATTATCTTCGTTTTACTCATACTCATTTTCTGTCCTATACTACTGCTTTCTTTATTGAAATCTTTTATCATCTTTTGCAATTCCTCCTATGATTCACTAAACAGAACTGTGCAATCTGTAAATCTTAAGTGTAAAGATTAACTAGATTCAATAAAATTGATAAACAGCAGAATAAGAATCATTTGACTCTTTGTTAATGACACCTAAACAAAACTGTTTTGAAAATATGAAAATTATTACAGTGGAACCTCTACATCCGAACGTATCTACATCCAAATTTTCCAACATCCGAAGTAAAATTCGAGCAAAATTTTGACTCTACACCCGAATTTTATTTCGACACACGAAGTAAGCAATTTTCGTCGTACCGGTTGTATGGTTGTATCCGAATTTTTCGACACGCGAAGTACAATTCGAACACGTTCCTACTCTACACCCGAATTTTTTTTTCGACACCCGAAGTAAACAATACTCGTACGCGTAGTCGGTACTCATAGCGCCTGATGTGTTTTTTATTTCCACCGATAGAAGGCAGCACTTCGACCTCGGAGGGACCCTCAATTAGCGCAGCTTGGGTCAGTCCTCTGTTCTCGTCGGCTTCTTGCGGTTGTGCCCTGTGCGTTCTGCTATTATTGTACTGTTTTAATCGTGATTTTTTACGTGCATCCTTTTACGGTAATTTACGTAAATTATGGGTCCTAAAAGGCTTAGTTTCGCAAGTGGTAGAGGTAGTGGTGAGAAAAGGAATAAGGAAATGCTTTCTTTAGAAGTAAAGCAAGGAATTATTGAAAAGCATGAGCGTGGTGTCCGTGTGAGTGAACTTGTAATAGGTTCGGCGTAAATAAAAGAGGTGTTGGGAAAATATCAAGACGTGGTCGACTTCATCGACAAATACCATCCAAAGAAATTGCAGATTTGTCGTATAGTTGCGCAGTTTGATGATGTTTCCCTAACTTATTTTCGAAACATTCTGAAAAGCTGTACCAAGCAACTTCCTATCGACAGCTTCTTTAAAAAAACTACAAAGCGAACTCGTGATGAAGAGGATGGAAGTGGTTCAAAGAAAATAGCAAAAAGTGAAGAGAAAAAAATTCAATCAATTTTAAGTAGAGAGAGTGAAAGAGATTAAAATTAATCATCAAAAGGAAAAAAAAAGGTAAAAAAAAAAATATAAAATATGAAAATAAAAAGAATAAATAAGCTAAGTTAGGTTAAAGTTCACTTAGTGTAAGTTAGAATAAGTTACGGTAGTGTACGTTTATCGTAGTCAACCTCTCTACCTCCTCGCCGCCCGTCCGTCTCCGCTCTACGTAGCAAGACCAACAACACCTGCGCTGGAGTTTCTAAGGTAAAGTGACGCTAAAAACCCGTTTCTTATTTATCATTTTTTGATAATTCTTCTTTTTTACATGTCTATTATCTAATTTAGTGCACATTATTCTCATGGGAAATGTTATTTTCATTAGTAAAATAAATTTTTGAATATACTTACCCGATGATCATATAGCTGTCAGCTCTGCTGCCCGACAGAAAAAACCTACGGGCGGAATACGCCAGCGATCGCTATATAGGTGGGGGTGTACATCAACAGCGCCATCTGTCGAGCAGGTACTCAAGTACTCGATGTCAACACAGAACCAATTTTCTCCTCGGTCCACTGGGTCTCTATTGGGGAGGAAGGGTGGGTCCTTTAATTTATGATCATCGGGTAAGTATATTCAAAAATTTATTTTACTAATGAAAATAACATTTTTCAATATTAAACTTACCCGATGATCATATAGCTGATTCACACCCAGGGGGGTGGGTAGAGACCAGCATATATGTTAACATTAAGAGCTAAGTATTCTGTATTTCATTTTAGCAGTTATTCAAAATAACAAACATAAAATTAATAAGTACCTGGTAAGGAAGTTGACTTGAACAATTACTCTGCCTTTTTAAGTACGTCTTCCTTACTGAGCCTCGCGATCCTCACAGGATGCTGAGCGACTCCTAGGAGCTGAAGTATGAAGGGCTGCAACCCATACTAAAGGACCTCATCAAAACCTCTAATCTAGGCGCTTCTCAAGAAAGAATTTGACCACCCGCCAAATCAACCAGGATGCGAAAGGCTTCTTAGCCTTCCGGACAACCCAAATAACAACAATAAAAAGCATTTCAAGGGAAAGATTAAAAAGGTTATGGGATTATGGGAATGTAGTGGCTGAGCCCTCACCCACTACTGCACTCGCTGCTACGAATGGTCCCAGGGTGTAGCAGTTCTCGTAAAGAGACTGGACATCTTTAAGGTAAAATGATGCGAACACTGACTTGCTTCTCCAATAGGTTGCATCCATTACACTCTGCAGAGATCTGTTTTGTTTGAAGGCCACTGAAGTTGCGACAGCTCTAACTTCATGTGTCCTTACCTTCAGCAAAGCATGGTCCTCCTCATTCAGATGGGAATGAGCTTCTCGAATTAAAAGTCTGATATAATAAGAAACTGCATTCTTCGACATTGGTAAAGAAGGTTTCTTAATGGCGCACCATAAAGCTTCTGATTGTCCACGTAATGGCTTAGTCCGTTTCAAATAGTACTTAAGAGCTCTTACCGGGCATAGTACTCTTTCTTGTTCATTTCCAACCAAATTAGCAAGGCTTGGAATATCGAACGATTTGGGCCAAGGACGAGAAGGAAGTTCGTTTTTGGCTAAGAAACCAAGCTGTAAGGAACATGTAGCCGTTTCAGATGTAAATCCAATGTTCCTGCTGAAGGCGTGTATCTCACTGACTCTTTTAGCTGTTGCTAAGCAGACGAGGAAAAGAGTTTTCAACGTGAGATCTTTTAAAGAGGCTGATTGAAGTGGTTCGAACCTTGCTGACATAAGGAACCTTAGTACCACGTCTAAGTTCCAACCTGGTGTGGCCAACCGACGCTCCTTCGAGGTCTCAAAAGACTTAAGGAGGTCCTGTAGATCTTTGTTGTTGGAAAGATCTAAGCCTCTGTGACGGAAGACTGCTGCCAACATGCTTCTGTAACCCTTGATCGTGGGAGCTGAAAGGGATCTTTCCTTCCTTAGGTATAAAAGGAAGTCAGCTATCTGAGTTACAGAGGTACTGGTTGAGGAAACTGATTTGGACTTGCACCAGCTTCGGAAGACTTCCCACTTCGACTGGTAGACTTTGAGAGTGGATGTCCTCCTAGCTCTAGCAATCGCTCTGGCTGCCTCCTTCGAAAAGCCTCTAGCTCTCGAGAGTCTTTCGATAGTCTGAAGGCAGTCAGACGAAGAGCGTGGAGGCTTGGGTGTACCTTCTTTACATGCGGCTGACGCAGAAGGTCCACTCTTAGAGGAAGTGTTCTGGGAACGTCTACTAGCCATTGCAGTACCTCGGTGAACCATTCTCTCGCGGGCCAGAGGGGAGCAACCAACGTCAACCTTGTCCCTTCGTGAGAGGCGAACTTCTGCAGTACTCTGTTGACAATCTTGAACGGGGGGAACGCATAAAGGTCTAGATGGGACCAATCCAGAAGAAAGGCATCTATGTGAACTGCTGCTGGGTCCGGAATCGGTGAACAATAAATTGGGAGCCTCTTGGTCATTGAGGTTGCGAACAGATCTATGGTGGGCTGGCCCCACAATGCCCATAGTCTGTTGCATACATTCTTGTGAAGGGTCCACTCTGTTGGGATGATTTGACCCTTCCGGCTGAGGCGGTCTGCCATGACATTCATGTCGCCTTGAATGAACCTCGTTACTAGGGATATGTTTCGATCTCTTGACCAGGTGAGGAGGTCCCTTGCGATCTCGTACAACATCATCGAATGAGTCCCTCCTTGCTTGGAGATGTACGCCAGGGCTGTGGTGTTGTCGGAGTTCACCTCCACCACCTTGCCTAGAAGGAGGGACTTGAAGCTTCTCAAGGCCAGATGAACTGCCAGTAGCTCCTTGCAGTTGATGTGCAACTCGCTTTGAACCGCATTCCACGTGCCCGAGCATTCCCGACCGTCCAACGTCGCACCCCAGCCCGTGTCCGATGCGTACGAGAAGAGAAGGTGGTCGGGGGTCTGAACAGCCAGTGGCAGACCCTCCCTGAGGAGAATGTTGTTCTTCCACCAAGTCAGTGACGACTTCATCTTCTCGGAAATAGGAACCGAGACCGCTTCTAGCGTCTTGTCCTTTCTCCAGTGAGCAGCTAAGTGAAATTGAAGGGGGCGGAGGTGGAGTCTCCCTAACGCGATGAACTGGTCCAGTGATGAAAGCGTCCCTATCAGACTCATCCACTGTCTGACTGAACATCGGTCCTTCTTCAGCATGGACTGGATGCATTCTTGGGCTTGACTGATTCTGGGGGCCGACGGAAAAGCCCGAAAAGCTTGACTCTGAATCTCCATTCCTAGGTATACTATAGTTTGGGATGGGACGAGTTGGGACTTTTCTATATTGACCAGGAGACCCAATTCCTTGGTCAGATCTAGAGTCCACTGTAGATTCTCCAGACAGCGACGACTTGACGCAGCTCTTAAAAGCCAGTCGTCCAAATAGAGGGAGGCTCTGATGTTTGCTAAATGCAGGAATTTGGCAATATTCCTCATCAGTTTGGTAAAAACTAGAGGTGCCGTGCTTAGGCCAAAGCACAGGGCTTGGAACTGGTATACAACCTTCCTGAAAACGAACCTTAGAAAAGGTTGGGAATCTGGGTGGATGGGGACGTGAAAGTAAGCGTCCTTTAGGTCTAACGAGACCATCCAGTCTTCCTTCCTGACCGATGCTAGAACCGACTTTGTCGTCTCCATGGTGAACGTCTGCTTTGTGACAAAGACATTCAGAGAACTGACGTCTAGCACCGGTCTCCACCCTCCTGTCTTCTTCGGCACTAAGAAGAGGCGGTTGTAGAAGCCCGGGGATTGATGGTCCCGGACTATGACTACCGCTCCCTTTTGTAGTAAGAGAGACACCTCTTGCTGTAAAGCTAGTCTCTTGTCCTCCTCTCTGTACCTGGGAGAGAGGTCGATGGGAGTTGTTGCTAGAGGGGGCTTGCGTAAGAATGGAATCTTGTACCCCTCCCTGAGTAACTTCACAGACTGTGCGTCTGCGCCCCTTTTCTCCCAGGCCTGCCAGTAGTTCTTGAGCCTGGCTCCCACTGCTGTCTGAAGAAGGTGGCAGTCAGACTCTGCCTCTAGAGGACTTGGAACCCTTCTTCTTACTCCCACGTTGACTTCCGGCACGAGCACCTCCTCTGCTGGAGGCTCTGCCACGAAAGGGCGGAATGAACCTTGACGCTGGAGTGTCCATCCTGGGTCTAGGTACGGAGGGCAAAGGGGTGGTTTTGCGTGCGGATGACGCCACCAGGTCATGGGTGTCTTTCTGGATCAAGGAGGCAGCAATCTCCTTGATCAACTCTTCAGGGAAGAGACACTTCGAGAGTGGAGCAAACATAAGCTCCGACTTTTGACATGGGGTGACTCCAGCTGACAAGAAGGAGCAAAGGTGATCTCGCTTCTTGAGAACCCCGGACACGAAAGAAGCCGCAAGCTCACTAGAACCATCCCGTATGGCTTTGTCCATGCAGGACATGATGAGCATGGAAGTTTCCTTATCAGAAGGGGAGGTCTTCCTGCTCCACGCTCCCAAACACCAGTCCAAGAAGTTAAAGACTTCGAATGCGCGGAAAACTCCCTTCATAAGATGGTCCATATCCGAAGGAGTCCAGCAAATCTTGGAGCGTCTCATAGCCAGCCTGCGGGGAGAGTCTACCAGACTTGAGAAGTCGCCCTGGGCAGAGGCAGGAACTCCCAAGCCGAGAACTTCTCCCGTGGCATACCAGACGCTAGATCTGGAAGCAAGCTTGACCGGGGGAAACATGAAGGATGTCTTCCCAAGTTGCTTCTTGGACTGCAACCACTCTCCCAGTACCCTTAAAGCTCTCTTGGACGAGCGAGCGAGTACGAGCTTCGTAAAGGCAGGTGCTGCTGACTGCATGCCTAAAGCGAACTCAGAGGGAGGCGAGCGTGGTGCTGCAGACACAAACTGATCCGGATATAAATCCTTGAACAGCGCAAGCACTTTTGTTGTGGTAGCTCACGCACGGCAACGGAGGGTTCCGTGCGTCTGTGAACGTCAGCATGCGTCTGGCAGGGTCGACTGCGCATGGGTGGAGGAGCTCTCACAGCTGGAGTGTGGGAGCAGGCAGCCTCAGCGTCTGCTGGGCGCACAACCGTGGCAGGTTGTAGGCTAACGGGTGCAGCGTCAACCTTCTCCGCACGAAACTCCTGCATAACAGCAGCTAACTGAGTCTGCATAGACCGCAGCAAAGACCACTTAGGGTCTACAAAAGCGGCAACAGACGGAGTAACTGTCCGTTGTGACTGAGGGTCTAAAACAGCGGGTGCGGCAACAGACGGAGTTACTGCCTGTTGCGGTACCACTTTGCCTCTCTTAGGAGGTGTGCAGTCGTCGGAGGACTGCAGCGAGTCCGAACTGACCCAGTGGCTACACCTGGGCCGTTGGACTAGCTCGGAAGGGACCTTACGTTTAAGAGGCCGTGAGACCTTGGTCCATCGTTTCTGTCGAGAAACCTCTTCCGCAGACGAGGAATGAACGGGCTCACTCGTCTTCTTGTGGGTGGGACGATCTAGGTAAGATACGTCCGAAACCACGGAGGGTACGTCTGTCCGCTGATTAAAGCCTGTCGAACCCTTTGGTCGTACGACATTGCTTCTCCCCTGGGCTTGGGAGCTTGCAAGAGGTCCCGGACTGGGAGGACGACATGCACGAACAGACGCACCCTCATGCGTAACACTGACACTTTTCACTGCACTGACACTCACTTCACTTCCCACTGCACTTTTACCTTTCAACTCTCTGACGTCAGCCATGAGTTGATTGCGGTCATTCGCCAATGACTCGACTCTCTCACCTAGAGCCTGGATGGCACGCATCATATCTGCCATTGAAGGTTGATGAGAGCTAGCAGGGGGGTCGGGTGCAACCACTACAGGGGAAGGAATAGGTTGAGGGGCATGGGGAGAGGAAAAATCAATTGAGCGAGACGAACTCCTCCTGATCCTATCCTTCTCTAGCCTACGTGCATATTTCAGGAATTCTTGAAACCCGAATTCCGAAAGCCCAGCGCATTCCTCACATCGATCTTCCAATTGACAGGCTTTACCCCTACAATTGGAACAAACGGTGTGCGGATCGATAGAGGCCTTCGGAAGACGCCTTGAACAGTCCCTAGCGCTACATTTCCTGTACTTGGGGACTTGAGAAGGGTCAGACATCTTGAATTAGTCAAAGGGGGGAATTCAAAATCTATCCAAGTCGTCAACAAATAATCCAAAATCCAAAAAAGAATGCAAGGAAGTATTGAAGATAACTTCTGCACAGCGATAGCTAATAACCAGAAATGAATACTTCACCAAATAACGTGAAAATCAATCCAGAAAACAAGAGCGTATTCAGTAGGTCTTGCCGGTGGCACGACAGAGAGAAAATTGGTTCTGTGTTGACATGGAGTACTTGAGTACCTGCTCGACAGATGGCGCTGTTGATGTACACCCCCACCTGTATAGCGATCGCTGGCGTATTCCGCCCGTAGGTTTTTTCTGTCGGGCAGCAGAGCTGACAGCTATATGATCATCGGGTAAGTTTAATATTGAAAAATTATGTGTAGTAGTTTATTAAGAAGTTATCATAGGTTTTTGGGCTCAACCACGGATTAATCCTATTTCAATGTATTCTTATGGGAAAATTCGTTTCGACATCCGAACATTTTTTACATCCGAAGTCGGTTGTGGAACGGATTAAATTCGTATGTAGAGGTACCACTGTACTATAATTATTGCAATTTATCTTTTATATGGTTTCATTCCTATCTTTCAACCTGCTCGATATTGAATCTGTGGCAAGCAAGATTTAGGGCTCATATTATTCATTATGAGGTTTCCTGTCTTCAATTTAACACTTGAATGTGGCTGCTGGATTAGCTAAAGAGCAGTTCTAATTATAGGGTATAAGGGAAGATTTGTTTACAGCAGTGATCCCCCTTTGCTAGTTTTTTCATTGTTGTATTTCTGTTAGCCAATCCACTTCTTTGTTTAAATACTTATTTCCTTTCCTCTGGACTATTTTCCCTGTTGGAGCCTTTGGGCTTGAAGCCTCCAGCTTTTCCAACATGGGTTGTAGCTTAGCTAGCTAATAGTAGTAGTAGTAGTAATAACAACAACAACAACAATAATAATAATAATAATAATAATAATAATAATAATAATAATAATTCACTTTTATTGCAAATGAAAGTTCTTATTAATGAAGTTCTTATAAATTCCAATGTTTACAATGATGAATATACCATTGGTCATTGTTGTGTACATTCATCATCCCTATTATCATCAACATAGGTTTTTTACGCAACGTTTTCCCTTTATGAAGTTCAGACAAGAAAAGACTTCCATACACTACACACTTTTCTATTTCCAATTCTTTATTAGGTATCAACCCTTGTCTATTCCCTTCTCCAATGATATTTCGTCCTTTCCAGACTTTACCAGCTACTTCCATACCTACTGCTTTCCTAACTAAATGGTCATCATATTTCTCATAACTATCTTTTAAGTCCTCAACATATTCTACAGTCTTTTCACACTACATTCCTATGATCTTTGGACCCTTTAGCTATAGTAATCTGCTCTTCTAGGAGAAGGACACTCCAAAATCAAACCATTCTTCTTTGGTCTTGGATAGGGCCACAGCCTCTGTACCATGGTCTTTCACTGTCTTGGGGTGGAGTTCTCTTGCTTGAGGGTACACTCAGGCACACTGTTCTAAATTATTTCTCATCCTCCTTTTTTTTAAAGTTTTAAGTTTAGATATGAAAAATTTATTGTGATGTTGTTACTGTTCTTAAAATATTTTATCTAAATTGTTAATTACTTCTTTCACAGTTTTCTTATTTCCTTTCCTCACTGGGCTATTTTCCATGTTGGGGCCCTCAGGATATAGCATCCTCCTTTTCTAACTAGGGTTGTACCTTAGCAAGTAATTATAATGATAATAATACATCTCTTTGCCAAATCTTCATTCCTAATACTGGTAATGAACAATCTTCCCACCATGCTAATCTTAATGTGCCAAGGTCCCACCTTTTTAAAACCTCTGCTATTCTCCAATTAAAAGGACTATGTTTTGCTCCATACAGTAGTACAGTAATTATCTACACAACATAGATCTTTGATTACCTACTATTAGGAAAGTCTTATCTACCATCTACCAGTAATCTGGTTATCTCTAGTCATTTCATCCATGCTTCCAATAATCTCTTTCTTACTAAGCTCTCATCTCCAGATTTATAGTCGAATGAGTCTCCAAGGTAACAGAAAAGCACTACCTCTTCCATGAACTGCCCTTCTATATATGTTCTTCAGGATTTACGTTACTATATTTTTTGGGTCTTACAGTATTTTAATGTTGTTGTTACTAAACAAAAAGCTAGACATGCAATGCACCCAGTGAGACAAAGGACTATTGTGTTATAGAATAAAGATACTGTTTTGGGGACGCAATAAAATCAAGGGAAACTAGAGGTACTTACAAATGTTTCCCATCCAAATATTTTGGAGTAGAAGGAAAAGTAATTTGGAGTGACGTACAACCGTCCATGTACGAGAATATCTTTCTGTAGTGCGCAGGAATAATCTGAAACACAAAGACAAAAATGTATTATGCAAAAGATTTTAGGACTAAAAGGTCTAACATAGGTGAGGGTTTTTCAAAATTTAATTGAAGGCAACAGAATTTGAAGTTATTAAAGGTTGATGAATTTTTTCAATTTAATTCAAGGCTTAGGACTTAGTAATGAGAAAATCTAAATGATGAAAGGTCTCATGCAAATAACAATAGACTTCCACTAATGCTAACTTTCTAATGATATTTGCAAGTTATCATTAAATACTTATCCATTAAAAGTAACATATCTACCATTCTTAATTAGTGTCTCCTGCATAAGAACGAGATACGACTCAAAGACAGGTTCTCAAGTCCAACATAGTTAATTCAGGTATCCAGCTCACTAACCCCAAATCCCCCTACTCTCCCTTATTCTCAATCAGCTGATCTTACTAGTACTCATAAGCTAAACTACATATGTCTAAAGAATTCCTAGTTACTTCAACAAAATAAAGTACAGTAATGGAGTTTTAAAATAAGCTAATTAATATTCATTCTGCCTTGCACTTAATCAAACTGTTTTTATTTTATTGCAAATACATGTTCTTATGTTTGATCATTCTCAAGTTGAAGATTCTTATGTAGAGGACTTGAAACTTGCTTGAAATCCCTGCTAAAGAACAAACCCTCCTAAACGGGATAAAAAAAACTCACCAACAATAAGTCTCTCATCCGATGGAAGGTCCTTAAACAATCTCTTGAGGTCTTCAGATCTGCTTTTATAAGTCGGGTTGAGCATTTTGTACCATGCCTTGTTGCTCTTCTTGTCACTCGACTTGGAGTCGCGCGACTCTTTCCTTTCTCTCTCCTTGATGACCACTCCATTAATACTGCCGCCAATCTCAGGCGTACGGGGCGCTTCAACCGATCTGCTGGATTCTGAAGATCTACTCACCGAGTCCAACTGCAAGTTTTATGAATGATTTAAAAAAAAAGGTCAGGTCAGACCTTACGTGTGAAATGGATATTCAAATGTTTGCTATCTACATCATCCTTGAATTTCCCTTGCAATCTTCTACAGATTCGAATGTCAACATACAGAAGCATGACAGAATTAAAGGAGATAATTAAGAAAAATTATGAGAATAAGAAGTGATGTGAATATAAAATATAGATAACACTACAGATTGATTTTGAAATATTGAAGGACAAATACCAACTGCACCAAATTATAAAGTAGGCAACTGTACAATATAGTAAAATACATATGATTTTTAGCAAGCATCTATGAATAAAAAAATTAAAGATTAAAAAAATCAAAGGCAGATACAGTATTAATTAAATAAAGTAAGCAACATTATCAACAACTAGTTCAACTATATTTCAGAATTCCATTTCTAGATTCTCACAAGATCTATTTATCAATGGAAAGAAAACTGTAGAAAGGAAACGTAAAAGAAGTCTGATATCAAAACATAATACAGTAAGTAATATATAAGCAACTCAACACATTACTATATCATCTAATGTAAAAATTAAATGCCATTTATCAATAAAATAACGCTAACTTACCAACTTCTCGCCCAACTGGTTATCAGAGATTTCCACAAAAGAAGGTTCCACGCTTCCTTCTCTCGACATGAAGCTATACGAATCATTTCTGATGAGCTTATCATCACTGCTGTCACAGGAAGTCTGCCTGTTCCTTAAGGTGGGGCTGGGGTTCGGGCTCGGTGCAGGACTGTGGCTGATGAGGAGAAATTCTGAATTAAATCATGTAATGAAAAATAACTGGAAGATGAAATTTTGTTTTATATGGAAAAATATATTGTTAATCAAGCTACAGTATTATAATGAATAAAAATGGTATTTTCATTATAAAATTAATTTTTAAATATACTTACCTGGTAGTTACATATATATAGCTTAAATCCCGCGTTGCGCGCGCTGAAGCGCGGGATTTAAGCTACAGTATATATATGTAACTACCAGGGAAGTTACATATTTAAAATCATGTTTCATACTATTGTAACAATTTAACATACTGCCATATATTTATGATAAATTTTCTAAAGCTGAGAGTACGGGAATAAATTTTACGACTAATTCGTCCATTTGGTAAAGTAAAAATAAGATGTGGGACACTCAACCTTTGATAATAAATTATGCAAAAGATAACTTCTTAGGTTAAAACAAACCAAAGTTAAAATATCAAGATCACAAAACTCTGGTTAAGAAAAAACAAACACGGAAAATATGCTGAGTCAGATATGACGTTCAAATATCTATAATATGAATAAACATAATGTATGTCTGAATTCTTTCTGTTCACACGGACCCCATAATATATAACACTGTTTTTTAAAAGAATTTAAAGGACTTTAGAAAAAATCTTCTCTCTTCCACTATAAACAGTTAGGTCTGGTAATCACTTCCATACATTGTAAAATTACTCCGTAAAATTATTGTTTGAATAAATTACCACTGAGGCATCACACCCAAATCTCCTTTGAAAACCCTGACAAACTGACATACCTTGTAATTTCATGAATTCATATACAGCTCTAAAATAAACCTATATTTACAATACACTTTTACATAATGATGTATATGTTAGTCCACTCCATGTGAGAAAAACTTCACGCGACACAAATAAATAGGTAAAATTGAACACCAAATCCAGTTACAAATTTTAACCATATGTATAACTAACCTATTCCATTGCTTACTCTTTACCGCATGTAAAAATAGGCTCAATAAGGTATCAACAAGCACACAATACATGGAACAGATATCAATAGTAGATTAACCAAAACAGCTATACTGCAACGCTGGTATACAATGTTTGCTCTGCAGCAAAAGTGACAAAGCTATCATGACTAGCAACATTGAGAGGCATCAACCCATACCCCCTCCAATGACCAAAGAACTCCAATGATTTCTAATGGTTATCTTTCCTTGGCAGGATCATATAAAAGCTCAGGTAACTTCATAACATTTGTTAACATTTTAAGAACACGTCTTCACATGTCAGAAGGGGAATCCAATCAACAAACCAGTTTACTTGAAAAAGACTGTTATTAATATTAAAAGTTAAAAGAACTTCCCGGAGAAAAGACACCGGAGGGGAAAGAATGAGAAGCAAAAGGAATAAAGCCATGTAGTTGGGGACCAAATGGATGCTATAAAGAACAGGGCTACTTAAGGCACACTGGAGAGAAGATGATACCCACACCCATTATGGGTCAAAGAGGCTGGAAGAGGAGGAATTATAAACAGAAGGAAAAAATGTGAAGTATTCAATCATTAGTATTCTATTACTACCCAACTGCAAAGGCACAAACTGTGGAAAAGAATTTCTGAAGGTTAAAGGAACCTAACTATGGTAAATTCATACTGAACCAATGTGCAATAAAATAGTTCTGTAAATGTTGTGGCTATAAAAAATTAGAGAGTAGCAAACCTCTATAATGTGGTCATGTGACATGATTAAGAACTATTTTCAAGAAAAAAATATAATAAAGCACACTTCAATTTATTTCCAGTCAAAAATATCAATGATTTTATCAGTGAATTTATTGCTGAATTCTTAAGTAGAAATAATAGTCTAACAACCATAATTGCATAAATGTCCTTAAAATCTATCTTTCATAGATGCAAATCATCCCTTGACAAATGCCAGTTTCAATCAGTCTTAGTAGGCAGGGCCAACTATCACAGAATTTCAACTGCTTTATTTCCCTTTGTATCTTGACCATGAGAAGAATCTCTCCCATCGAACGCTATGATCATCTGTTAATTGTGGGGAAATCAAATATTTGCCACAGTCAACATATGACAGGCAAGTGTTGAAGCATTTGTTGTGAGGAAATTGAAGATTTGCCACAGTCAACATATGACAGGCAAGTGTTGAATAACCTATGGTTTTCCAATAAAATTAGGTTACCTATAAGTTATATTTGCAGCAGACAATTTAAGAGGGTTCTCTACAAATTTCATGTTGAAAAACATTTGTTAATCCACACTGCAAAACAATTCCAATCCATATCTTATAACGTATGTATCATAAGTCTCCACCACCTAAATATTCTTTCCTAATTGATTTTAAAGGAAGACATAGCCAAATTTCCTTCTAATATTGGAAGTTTGGATTTTCAATAAAAAAAAAAAGAAACATATTTTCTCACCAGCAGTCGGGCCATACGATGTGGCACGGTACTAGTTGACAGATTTAGATGGTGGGCTATAGAAAATAAATTTGAAATAGACAAGCCAGTTGAAAAGATTTCTTTGTCCTTTTATTAGGAAGAATATTTCCTTTTTATGGCTTGGTAAGCTTTCTTTATTAAACCAAAAATTTGTTATGGAGATAACAATCAGAAATGGTTTAAAAGTTTCCTTGCACATAAAACCAAAATTGGGACTTTTCTATATTATGTACAGTATCTTTCTTTAAGGAACACAATTCTAATGCAATCAAACAAGCCAATGCTCAATACAATACTATAAAAGATATATGAATGATAATATACCGTATATATACCTCAAAATGTTTTAGTAAGAATAGTTTGTCAAGTACAAGATAAATTCAATTGACTAAAGGCATATATAACAGATAGGCAGCAGCCACCACAAACAGAATTTTTTGGCTTCCCTTTAAGATTAAATGCCACTTTGGATACGGCTGTCTCACTGGCCTGCTGATTCCTTTCATACTCTGAGATGCGAGTGTCTGAATTACAGTGGAGGGATTCAGAAAAACTATACATATTACTTGCCAAACCTCCCTGGTGATGGAGACCATATAAAGAAGGTATTACTACTGGTTTGTCTCTTTCATTTGTAGATGATTTGTGAGAAACTCGGTGAATATTTATCATTTGTTCATATTTATGAACCATACCACAGTTTTCATAAATTACCATGCAGTATTTTGGTAACTTTTGAGGCTCTTGCCTTATATTTAGAGTTTTCACCTCTATTATGTACTCCAATGATTTGGCATACCTACAAATGGTAAAAACTTGTAATATATTTTATTAAAAAAATATTCTGCCGGCATATGAACATGCAAATTAAAAAAAACTGTTATAACCATATACTGTAACTACTGAAGTAAGAAGCAGCTGCAAATGATCAGGCTTCTCCTAAAACCACAAAACTTGTAAAATTTCAATCTTTGGGAGAAGTTCAGTGTCTTAACACAGCCATTATGTCTAACCCATTTCAAAAGGAATCCCATTCTTCTCTCCCTCTTTTAAGTTCAACCCAAGCTTTTTTCCTTTGCGTTAAAAGTTCAACCCAGGCTTTTTTCCCTTGCGTTAAAAGTGCAACCCAGACTTTTTTCCCTTGCGTTAAAAGTGCAACCCAGACTTTTTTCCCTTGCGTTAAAAGTGCAACCCAGACTTTTTTCCCTTGCGTTAAAAGTGCAACCCAGACTTTTTTCCCTTGGGTTAAAAGTGCAACCCAGACTTTTTTCCCTTGGGTTAAAAGTGCAACCCAGACTTTTTTCCCTTGCGTTAAAAGTGCAACCCAGACTGTTTTCCCTTGGGTTAAAAGTGCAACCCAGACTTTTTTCCCTTGCGTTAAAAGTGCAACCCAGACTGTTTTCCCTTGGGTTAAAAGTGCAACCCAGACTTTTTTCCCTTGCGTTAAAAGTGCAACCCAGACTGTTTTCCCTTGCGTTAAAAGTGCAACCCAGACTGTTTTCCCTTGCGTTAAAAGTGCAACCCAGACTGTTTTCCCTTGCGTTAAAAGTTCAAACCAACCTTTTTTCCCTTGCGTTAAAAGTTCAACCCAACCTTTTTTCCCTTGCGTTAAAAGTTCAACCCAAACTTTTTCCCTTTGTGTTAACTCTCCACCTTTTTAGGAGTAAAGCAGAAGCTTCCTTTTATATTTTAGCCCATTTCCTTTCCCTTCCTGCAAGTGCGACCTGGATGCTTGTCCCACTGGGATCAGTGTCACCCATCTTTACGTTGGTTCGGCCAACGTCATTTCCAATTTTTAGTTGCTTATCCTTAAGTAATAAATACAAAAGTAAAATTCGCGTTGTTGTTTTTTCCGACCTTACGTCGGTTTCTATTTCGTAAAGTAATAGATCATGTGCTGTACTGTGCAGTACTGTACTTCACATGAAAGCTTATTAATGTACATATGTGGTTACCATATAATGATACCAGGTCATAAGTACTTTTTCGTTTTCTGTATGTATATAAGGAGCACATATGTCCCTTTATAAGGAGGAATTCAGACTTGCATAAATAAATTACCTTATGTCCTCTTTCATCCAATTAAAGTTGTAGGGTGGGGTATTACAATAATTTGAAAAATCAAGTTTACTTGAGGTTAAAAGTCCATAAAGGAAATTTTATATGTGGTAATAGGTTGGCCAAGGCACCAGCCACCTGTTGAGAGACTACTGCTAGTGTTATTTGGTCCTTTGACTGGCCAGATAATACTATATTAGCTCCCTCTCTCATTATGGCTAATTTTCCCTTTACCTACACATAAAATTATTACTGTAGTTTGGTCCATTCTTTACACATTCTCTTCTTTCTTCATACACCTGACAACACTAGATGACATAAAACTCCTCATCACTCGAGTGGTTAACTACTACACTATAATTGTTCAGTTGCTACTTTCCACTTGGTAAGTGTAGAAGAAAATCTTTAGCTATGATAAGCAGCTATTCTAGAAGAACACTCCAAAATCAAACCACTATTCTCTGTTCTTGGGTAGTGCCATAGCCTTTATACCATAGGCATCTTAAAGATGCATATGCTTTGTACCATGATCTTCCACTGTCTAGGATTAGAGTTCTCTCGCTTGAGGGTACATTCAGGCACACTAGTCTATCTGTTTCCTTATTTCCTTTCTTCGCTGGGCTATTTTCCCCATTGGAGCCCTCGGGCTTATAGCATCCAGCTTTTCCAACTAGGGTTGTAGCTTAGCTAGTAATAATAATAATAATAGTAAAAATTTTCAAACAATTTTCAATTGACCAATGGTTTGCTAGTTCTGAAATTTTTAGCAGTCATTATGATGGAACAAAAAACACAATCATAGGTACAGTATAATTTTCTACTTGTCATCATGACTACTACAATGAAGGTCTTTACAGTTTCCCAGCCTAGAAGGGCTCTCACTGTTCCTCCCTTTCAGATGTTACCTCAAAGCATACAGTGCTAGCAGAAGCTGGGCTCTCCCATGAAAATGAAAAATTTTAAGTAATTTTTATTTTTCCTAACATACTTACCGAGAATTACCTCTTCGGAGGGTCCTTGACCCTCTCTCAAACTCGACCAAGATTTCCCGCGCTACCCCCCCTATCTCGCTCCCGATAGTTTCTACCCCCGCCGCCAGGATAATTCCTTCGGCCCGGATTAGGGCAGGTCACTGCTTTTCCCGGGTCAGGACCTCATTAAGTCCTCCGTTTAGCCCGACTCGGCAATGGAAGAATGGCACTCGGGGACGGAAGGGAGGGCCATTACTCAGAGGTAATTCTCGGTAAGTATGTTAGGAAAAATAAAAATTACTTAAAATTTTTCATTTGTTCCGACACGAATACTTTACCTCGAATTACCTCTTCGGAGACTTACACTTTAGGAGGCGGGAGAGCCATTCTGCCACTTGGTTAGGCACATGGTGCCTGGAGGGCTACGTAATGCGGGGGTACAGAGAGCGGATAGGGGGTAGCAGTGGAAAACTTACGCTTATAATTTAAGGCTTACCTCTTGACATGTTCTCTACTGAATCTTCTCCTGAAGAAGTAGGGATGAGTCTATTCACTTGTTGGGGACGTCTTCCAGCCTGCCACTACACAGCTTGGAGGGCGGCGATGACTGTCCCAATGGAGAATCCATCCAAAGACTTTCTTGAGTAGTCTTTGAGGTAGTGGGCCGTGAAGGTCGACTGGTGTGACCAAGTGCCGGCCTGCAGGATCTGGCCCACTGCCATATTTCTCTCAAAGGCCAAGGACGTGCTCAGGCCTCTGATGTCATGGGGACGGGGAGTGCCTGGTACCGCCACCTTGTCTTCTTCATAAGCCCTAGTGATGACTTGTCTCAGCCAGAAGGAAATAGTGTTCTTGGACACTTGCCTCTTATTAACGCCTGAAGAGACGAAGAGGTTCTTGGCACCTGGACGGAGATGGGCCGTCCTTTCCAGGTACTTCCTGATCGTCCTGACCGGGCATAACTTCAGGTCGTCCGTATTACCTGTCTTGGGAATGGCCGGAACAGAGAAACCTTCGAACCTCGGGTCCCAGACTGCTGGGTTCTGAGTTTTAGCTACAAAGGAGGGTACGAACTTGAAAGATACCTCCTTCCACCCTTTGGAGTGTGCCACGTCGTAGGAGAGACCGTGGATCTCACCTACCCTCTTAGCCGAAGCTAAGGCTAGCAAGAAGACTGTCTTGAGGGTGAGATCTTTGTCCCCGATATCTCTGAGCGGTTCAAAGGGAGGACGACACAACATTTTCAGGACCTTGGCCAGGTCCCATCTAGGCACTCTCCTGGCTTGGGGAGGGCAGGATTGTTCGAAACTTCTAATCAGCATCCCTATGTGTCTTGAGGTCCCTAGGTCGATGCCTTTCAGGAGAAAGACTCGGCCTAAGGCTGCTCGCACTCCTTTAATAGCCGGGATTGACATTCCTATTTTATCCCTAAGATACACTAGAAAATCAGCTATGTCAGGGACCGAGGCTTTGAGAGGTCTTATTTGTTTTGTCGCGCACCATTTTGTAAAGGCGGCCCACTTCGCCTGGTAGACTACGGTAGAGGATTTTCTTAGATATAGGGACATCCTCTTAGCTGTGGAGGAGGAGAACCCCTCCTTCCTCAGGAGTCGCTCGATAGTCTCCAGGCGTGAAGGCGAAGAGAGAGAGGGTTGTCGTGGAACCTGAGGAAGTGCGGTTGACTCAGTAGATCTGACCTGGGGGGCAGAGGCCATGGCGGATGGCTTGCCAGGTCTTTCAGATCCGCGAACCACTCTCTCTCCGGCCACCAGGGCGCTACCAAAGTCATCTTTAGGTTTTGGGCGGTTCTTACTCTGTTGAGCACTTGTCTTAGCAGCGTGAAGGGGGGAAAGGCATAAACGTCCAGGTTGTCCCACCTGTGCTGGAAGGCGTCTTCTAGGGCTGCTCCTTCGTCTGGTACCGGGGAGCAATAAACCGGTAACTTGGCGTTGAGCTTTGTTGCGAATAGGTCTATCACCGGGGAGCCCCAGCGTTGAAGGATGAGTCTGGCCACCGCTGGTTGTAGGGACCATTCTGTCCCTACTATCTGACCTATCCTGCTGAGGCCGTCGGCTAGCACGTTCTTTTTCCCGGGGATGAACCTTGCTAGCAGTGTTACCTGGTGTTCGTCCGCCCAGTGCAAGATGTCTACGGTGAGGTCGCACAGTTCCTTCGACTTCATGCCCCCTTGTTTCTTGATGTAGGCTACCACCGTGGCGTTGTCGCACATTAGGGCCACGGTGTTTCCCTTCAACCGACTTGCAAAGTGCAGACATGCCTTTTGTACTGCTTTTAGCTCTAGGACGTTGATGTGGCGATGCTTTTCGGTCTCTGACCAGGTCCCGCTTGCTGTTTCCTCCCGCAGGTGGGCTCCCCACCCTAGGCTGGAGGCGTCCGTGAACAGGAGAAACTCGGGAGGACAGGACCCGAGGGGCATCCCCTTGAGGGAGTTCGACCGGCATCTCCACCACTTCAAGGCTGTTTTCGTGTCCGGGAGGACTGGGATCGATGTTTTCTGAGAGCCTGTCTGGGACCATAGAGCCTTGAGGTTCCATTGTACGGGTCTGAGCCGTAACTTCCCTTGGGGGACTAGCTTCTCTAATGAGACCAGATGGCCTATCAGCCTCTGCCAGTCTTTCGCTTTCCTGGGAAGCCCCGACAGGAACGGCTGAATGATCTTGACGAGGTTCTGTATCCTGTCTTCCGAGGGGAAGGCCTTCCCCTGCACGGTGTCCAACGTCATCCCCAAGTACCCCATTTTGTTGGACGGCGTTAGGTTCGATTTTTCCAGGTTGATAATGACTCCCAGACTCCTGCAGAAACGGAGGAGGTCCTTTCCTTGTTCTTCCAAGAGGGCCTTTGAACTGGAAAGGAGCAACCAGTCGTCCAGGTACCTGATGAGGCGGATACCTCGTTCGTGAGCCCATACTGAGACTGTCGCGAAGACCCTCGTGAACACCTGAGGGGCCGTCGACAGTCCGAAGCAGAGGGTCCGGAACTGCAGGATCTGGGAGCCCCATTTTACCCGGAGGAACTTCCGACTCGACGGGTGGACTGGAATTTGGAAGTACGCATCCTTGAGGTCGACCGTCATCATAAAATCTTTCTCCCTCAAGGACATCAGGACGGATTTTGGGGTGTCCATCTTGAAGTCCGTCTTCTTGACGAACCTGTTGAGGGCCGACAGGTCTATCACCGGTCTCCACCCCCCCGTTGCTTTCTCCACCAGGAACAGGCGGCTGTAGAAGCCTGGCCCTGGGAGAAGGACTTCTTCCATGGCTCCCTTTTCCAACATGGAGGAAACTTCTTTTTGCAGGGTAGCCCTTTTCAACGGGTCCCTGGGAGCTAACCATTCTGTTTGGGTGGCTGGAATAAGAGGGGGTGAGTCCGCTATGAAGGGGATCCTGTAGCCTTCTTTCAGGACGGACACCGTCCAAGCATCCGCCCCATACGTTTTCCATGCTTGCCAATAGGGTCTGAGGCATCCCCCAACCCGAGGCTTGGGCGGGAGTAGGGGGCCTCTCCCTCTACCTTCTCCTAGAGGGGCGGCCTGATCTGCCCCTCTTCGAGGCGGAGTAACCCGACCTGAAGGAGCTGGCAGAAGCTGTAGCTCCCCTGCGGGAGGGCTGAGGAGATGATGACCAGGAAGAGGAGTGGGCGTCCCTCCTTGAAGAGCTGGGAACAGCTTGAGGGGTCACGGTCCTATCCGAGACTGACCTCTTATACGGAGGCCTCCTGGAGGATGATTGCTTAGGGACGTTGGTTTCTCTCCTCTTGGACACCTTCTCCATCAGTTCTTCCAATTCCTTCAAAGGAAACAGGGACTCTCCTCCTAGGGGTAGGGTGCGAATCACTCGCGCCTGTCTGTCTGGGATTTTCCTTGCCACTCTGGAAAGCACTGTGTCCCTCTTCCGGAGGACCCAGTTGGCCGTCAGGGAGAGTGCCTGATATGCCATAAATTTGAGCGCTTTCCCCCCGGAAGTGATAATGTCCGACAGGAGACTCTGTTGTTCCGGGTCGTCGGGGTCTGTGGAGGCCTGTACATTCACTAACGTGGAGGCCCACCAGTCCAGCCATGAAGAGACGTTAATCATGTCCCTCGACATCTCCTCCATCATACCTGCTTCAGAGGCCGAGAAGGACACAGGGGCTGAGCTGGCCCTTTCGTCCGAGCCGCCTTGTCCTAGGACATCCACGGCTGAGTCCACTCTACAGGGGCCTGGGCGTCGTCCTTCTGGGATATAAATTTTGGCCTGTAGTTTCAGACCCTGGAGGAGTTTGGAGGAACTCTGGGACCTGGGGGCCTCCGCAGTGCTGGCCACCAAGTTATCGATGTACTCCTGGCCGAGTACTAGGTCTGGGGCGAGGGGCAGGGCCAGAGAGGACTTCGGAAGGACGTCCCGATGTGTGTATCTCAAGAGGCTCGACCTCCAGGTATTCACCTTCGGCGCCTCGGGTTCTGGAATCCCATGGGTCCTCCTGATGCGGGCTACCACCCTTCTGTAGGCGGAGTCCTCCGACGGGGAAACCTCGCCTCCGTCGACCGAGGCATCGGCTTGGCTGGGGGGAGCCGTGCTTGGGAGGTAAACTGGCCTCTCCCTACTAGGTCCCAGGGAGGCCGTCCCGCAACCGTAGGGCGCACCGTACACGGTCGGGTCTCGCCGTGTGGCGGGTGCCACCGACCCCGGGAGGCCTTTCGACTGGGCCAAGGCTCTGGACGCGGAGGACACAGTCCCGGTGGGAAGACCCGAACCCGGCGACCGGTATTTCCCGCTCGACGTCCGACCCGGTTGGGCTGGTTCGGTCGGGCTGTCTTCTCGGAAGTGCGCTTCCTCCCGCCGGGTGGGGTGAACCGAAGGCCTCGAGGACTTGTGCCTGAGAGTGAGGTCCTTCTTGCGTGGCCGGTCGAGCGGTTCCAAGTTGTATGTAGGCAGTGACAACTTGGAGGCTCGATCACTGGACCGAGAGTCTGGCGAGCGGTGCTTCCTGGACTCTCCTGGGGGCACGTAGAACCATTCGCCGCCGCCGGGAGAGACCTCCCTCTTGTACTTACGGGAGTGAGAGCGTGGGCGCCTCCTACTGTGCCGCGACCTCGACCTAGAGCGGGAACGATCGCTATCGGTCCGCGCTCTCTTACGGTGCCGTCTCTCCCTGCGTTCTCCCTCGGAGGATGAGTCTGCTTCCGAAGAGTCCGAGGGTGCCACGTTCTTCCCGTAACGACTGCTAGAGTGATGCGCAGGGGAGGCCCTTCGCCGCCGACCGTCCGAGACAGGGTGCTGGAGAAAGTCCTCGGGAACTGCTGTGGATACCGAGGGTACCGAGACCACTCTGTCCCTGCTAGAAGGCCATGGACCCAGGGATACGTCCATCCTTAGCGGTGACCTCCCTGGAGTCTTCGGTAACTTCCACCCGAAGGAGTCGTTACTCGGGCGACAAATTCTCGAGTGGTTCTCTTCTGGCGGGGGGGAACCCGACGCACCGGCCCACGAGGGCGGGGGGGAGACCGAGAACGCCACACTGCCCCATACCGGGTCTTCTGAGGAAACGTGCTCCCCTGCCACGTGGCCCGATCCGCCCGAAACACTCGCGGCCCTTCCGTTTACTCCCGAGGGGCCAGCCCTTGGTTCCTCCGTCACACTGGGTTCACTTGGGAGGACACTATGGCTCACAATCACACTGGGGGCTTGCTGGCCACTCCTCTGCGAAGGAGACGGAGAGGCCGAGGCTTCGTCGGACCAATCACTGACCGACTGTAAGGAAGACACGCCATTCACTTTCTTTGGGGAACGCTTAGACGACTTCTTTTTCTTAGTACCATACCGTACCCACTGAATTCCGTCCCAACTCACGCACTCGGAACATGTGTCCGAGGAGGAACAAACTTTACCCCTGCACGTGGAACAAAGGGAATGCGGGTCCACCTCTGGTTTAGAGAGGAAAGCCCCACACGACTTTCCTGC
Source organism: Palaemon carinicauda (assembly GCF_036898095.1). Classification (NCBI taxonomy): domain Eukaryota; kingdom Metazoa; phylum Arthropoda; class Malacostraca; order Decapoda; family Palaemonidae; genus Palaemon; species Palaemon carinicauda. Next base: position 89,041,471 of record NC_090753.1, on the reverse strand, counting down.
TCTAGGACCAGGACAACGACGCACGTTCTCCATCGTTCGCACACGAAGGTCAACACTAACGAGTTACAGAAAACCCTGGATAACACAAGGGGAACGGACTGAGGACACTTTGCGAAAACGCACTATCGCAGAAAAAACACAAGTCCGTACACTGGGAACACGTGGGAACACAACGCGCCAAAGGATCGAGAGTTTTAAGCGAGAGAGTGAGATGCTTCGAATCTCACGACCAAGGACTTAATGAGGTCCTGACCCGGGAAAAGCAGTGACCTGCCCTAATCCGGGCCGAAGGAATTATCCTGGCGGCGGGGGTAGAAACTATCGGGAGCGAGATAGGGGGGGTAGCGCGGGAAATCTTGGTCGAGTTTGAGAGAGGGTCAAGGACCCTCCGAAGAGGTAATTCGAGGTAAAGTATTCGTGTCGGAACAAACCATTATTTAAAACTAGCTTTCCTACTAACGAAGATAGATAACTATTACTAGCGAGAAAACTTGTGTTCATCAATACCTCTGGGAAATTACTGAGACAGTTTGTTCTTAATGGAAAGGATGTAAGCCATGTTATTGCTCATTTCTAAACACACTGCTTCCTTTTTTTATGAGATCTGTCTGGTTTGAGTCCATAAATGTTCTTGGTCTCAAGTTTTGATCACAATCCTCTCATTGAAGCAGCAGTGTACTTTGCATGGGATCAATTCTTACCCATTAAGAAGGGGATAATTTTATTAGTCTTCGAAGATCCTCGATCAGTCTCAGTCAAAGGGCTGAAGAAGAGGACAAGAGATCTATGGCAAAAATATTTATAACTGTAACAATAAAAATAAAAACTTCTGAAGACAAAGGATATGACAAGATAAGGAATATGCATATTCAAAAATAATACCAAAATGATATTTTGATTATAAAATAAATTTTTGAATATACTTACCCGGTGAATATATAATAGCTGACGTCTCCGACGGCACGACAGAATTCAAAAACTCGCGAGCGATCGCCATGAAGGTAGCGGGTGTGCCCACCAGCGCCGACTATCGGCCAGATACCGCATATACACGTAAACAGCTCCAGTTCTTCTCATCCCGCTGGGTCTCTATCGGGGAGGAAGGGGGGGCCTTTAATATGTTATTTTCATTAGTAAAATAAATTTTTGAATATACTTACCCGGTGATCATATAGCTGTCAGCTCTGCTGCCCGACAGAAAAACCTAAGGACAAAATACGCCAGCGATCGCTATACAGGTGGGGGTGTACATCAACAGCGCCATCTGTCGAGCAGGTACTCAAGTACTCCATGTAAACACAGAACCAATTTTCTCCTCGGCCCACTGGGTCTCTATTGGGGAGGAAGGGAGGGTCCTTTAATATATGATCACCGGGTAAGTATATTCAAAAATTTATTTTACTAATGAAAATAACATTTTTCAATATTAAACTTAGCCGGTGATCATATAGCTGATTCACACCCAGGGGGGTGGGTAGAGACCAGCATTATATGTTAACATTAAGAGCTAAGTATTTTGTATTTCATTTTAGCAGTTATTCAAAATAACAAACATAAAATTAATAAGTACCTGGTAAGGAAGTCGACTTGAACAATTACTCTGCCTTTTTAAGTACGTCTTCCTTACTGAGCCTCGCGATCCTCATAGGATGCTGAGCGACTCCTAGGAGCTGAAGTATGAAGGGTTGCAACCCATACTAAAGGACCTCATCAAAACCTCTAATCTAGGCGCTTCTCAAGAAAAGAATTTGACCACCCGCCAAATCAACCAGGATGCGAAAGGCTTCTTAGCCTTCCGGACAACCCAAAAAACAACAATAAAAAACATTTCAAGAGAAAGATTAAAAAGGTTATGGGATTAGGGGAATGTAGTGGTTGAGCCCTCACCCACTACTGCACTCGCTGCTACGAATGGTCCCAGGGTGTAGCAGTTCTCGTAAAGAGACTGGACATCTTTAAGGTAAAATGATGCGAACACTGACTTGCTTCTCCAATAGGTTGCATCCATTACACTCTGCAGAGATCTGTTTTGTTTGAAGGCTACTGAAGTTGCGACAGCTCTAACTTCATGTGTCCTTACCTTCAGCAAAGCATGGTCCTCCTCATTCAGATGGGAATGAGCTTCTCGAATCAAAAGTCTGATATAATAAGAAACTGCATTCTTCGACATAGGTAAAGAAGGTTTCTTAATAGCGCACCATAAAGCTTCTGACTGTCCTCGTAATGGTTTAGTACGTCTCAAATAGTACTTAAGAGCTCTTACAGGGCATAGTACTCTTTCTTGTTCATTTCCAACCAAATTAGAAAGGCTTGGAATATCGAACGATTTGGGCCAAGGACGAGTAGGAAGTTCGTTTTTGGCTAAAAAACCAAGCTGTAAGGAACATGTAGCCGTTTCAGATGTAAATCCAATGTTCCTGCTGAAGGCGTGTATCTCACTGACTCTTTTAACTGTTGCTAAGCAGACGAGGAAAAGGGTCTTCAAAGTGAGATCTTTAAAAGAGGCTGATTGAAGTGGTTCGAACCTTTCTGACATAAGGAATCTTAGTACCACGTCTAAGTTCCAACCTGGTGTGGCCAACCGACGCTCCTTCGAGGTCTCAAAAGACTTAAGGAGGTCCTGTAGATCTTTGTTGTTGGAAAGATCTAAGCCTCTGTGACGGAAGACTGCTGCCAACATGCTTCTGTAACCCTTGATCGTGGGAGCTGAAAGAGATCTTTCCTTCCTTAGGTATAAAAGGAAGTCAGCTATCTGAGTTACAGAGGTACTGGTTGAGGATACTGATACCGACTTGCACCAGCTTCGGAAGACTTCCCACTTCGACAGGTAGACTTTAAGAGTGGATGTCCTCCTTGCTCTAGCAATCGCTCTGGCTGCCTCCTTCGAAAAGCCTCTAGCTCTCGAGAGTCTTTCGATAGTCTGAAGGCAGTCAGACGAAGAGCGTGGAGGCTTGGGTGTACCTTCTTTACATGCGGCTGACGCAGAAGGTTCACTCTTAGAGGAAGTGTTCTGGGAACGTCTACTAGCCATTGCAGTACCTCGGTGAACCATTCTCTCGCGGGCCAGAGGGGAGCAACCAACGTCAACCTTGTCCCTTCGTGAGAGGCGAACTTCTGCAGTACTCTGTTGACAATCTTGAACGGGGGGAATGCATAAAGGTCTAGATGGGACCAATCCAGAAGAAAGGCATCTATGTGAACTGCTGCTGGGTCCGGAATCGGTGAGCAATAAATTGGGAGCCTCTTGGTCATCGAGGTTGCAAACAGATCTATGGTAGGCTGACCCCACAAGGCCCATAGTCTCTTGCATACATTCTTGTGAAGGGTCCACTCTGTTGGGATGATTTGACCCTTCCGGCTGAGGCGGTCTGCCATGACATTCATGTTGCCTTGAATGAACCTCGTTACTAGCGATATGTTTCGATCTCTTGACCAGGTGAGGAGGTCCCTTGCGATCTCGTACAACGTCATCGAATGAGTCCCTCCTTGCTTGGAGATGTACGCCAAGGCTGTGGTGTTGTCGGAGTTCACCTCCACCACCTTGCCTAGAAGGAGGGACTTGAAGCTTCTCAAGGCCAGATGAACTGCCAGTAGCTCCTTGCAGTTGATGTGCAACGTTCTTTGATCTGCATTCCACGTGCCCGAGCATTCCCGACCGTCCAATGTCGCACCCCAGCCCGTGTCCGATGCGTCCGAGAAGAGAATGTGGTTGGGGGTCTGAACAGCCAGTGGCAGACCCTCCCTGAGGAGAATGTTGTCCTTCCACCAAGTCAGTGAAGACTTCATCTTCTCGGAAATAGGAATCTAGACCGCTTCTAGCGTCTTGTCCTTTCTCCAGTGAACAGCTAGGTGAAATTGAAGGGGTCGGAGGTGGAGTCTCCCTAACGCGATGAACTGGTCCAGTGATGAAAGCGTCCCTATCAGACTCATCCACTGTCTGACTGAACATCGGTCCTTCTTCAGCATGTTCTGGATGCATTCTTGGGCTTGACTGATTCTGGGGGCCAACGGAAAAGCCCGAAAAGCTTGACTCTGAATCTCCATTCCTAGGTACACTATAGTTTGGGATGGGACGAGTTGGGACTTTTCCATATTGACCAGGAGACCCAATTCCTTGGTCAGATCCAGAGTCCACTTTAGATTCTCCAGACAGCGACGACTTGACGAAGCTCTTAGAAGCCAGTCGTCCAAATAGAGGGAGGCTCTGATGTCTGCTAAATGCAGGAATTTGGCAATATTCCTCATCAGTTTCGTAAAAACAAGAGGTGCCGTGCTTAGGCCAAAGCACAGGGCTTGAAACTGGTATACAACCTTCCCGAAAACGAACCTTAGAAAAGGTTGGGAATCTGGGTGGATGGGGACGTGAAAATAAGCGTCCTTTAGGTCTAACGAGACCATCCAGTCTTCCATCCTGACCGATGCTAGAACCGACTTTGTCGTCTCCATGGTGAACGTCTGCTTTGTGACAAAGACATTCAGAGCAATGACGTCTAGCACTGGCCTCCACCCTCCTGTCTTCTTCGCCACTAAGAAGAGACGGTTGTAGAAGCCCGGGGATTGATGGTCCCGGACTTTGACTACCGCTCCCTTTTGTAGTAAGAGAGACACCTCTTGCTGCAAAGCTAGTCTCTTGTCCTCCTCTCTGTACCTGGGAGAGAGGTCGATGGGAGTTGTTGCTAGAGGGGGCTTGCGCAAGAATGGAATCTTGTACCCCTCTCTGAGTAACTTCACAGACTGTGCGTCTGCGCCCCTGTTCTCCCAGGCCTGCCTGTAGTTCTTGAGCCTGGCTCCCACTGCTGTCTGAAGAAGGTGGCAGTCAGACTCTGCCTCTAGAGGACTTGGAACCCTTCTTCTTGCTCCCACGTTGACCTTCGGCACGAGCACCTCCTCTGCTGGAGGCTCTGCCACGAAAGGGCGGAATGAACCTTGACGCTGGAGTGTCCATCCTGGGTCTAGGCACGGAGGGCAAAGGGGTGGCTTTGCGTGCGGATGACGCAACCAGGTCATGAGTGTCTTTCTGGATCAAGGAGGCGGCAATCTCCTTGATCAACTCTTCAGGGAAGAGGCACTTCGAGAGAGGAGCAAACATAAGTTCCGACTTTTGACATGGGGTGACTCCAGCTGACAAGAAGGAGCAAAGGTGATCCCGCTTCTTGAGGACCCCGGACACGAAAGAAGCCGCAAGCTCACTAGAACCATCCCGTATGGCTTTGTCCATGCAGGACATAATGAGCATGGAAGTTTCCTTGTCAGAAGGGGAGGTCTTCCTGCTCAACGCTCCCAAACACCAGTCCAAGAAGTTAAAGACTTCGAATGCTCGAAATACTCCTTTCATTAGATGGTCCATATCCGAAGGAGTCCAACAAATCTTGGAGCGTCTCATGGCCAGCCTGCGGGGAGAGTCTACCAGACTTGAGAAGTCGCCCTGGGCAGAGGCAGGAACTCCCAAGCCGAGAACTTCTCCCGTGGCATACCAGACGCTAGATCTGGAAGCAAGCTTGGCCGGGGGAAACATGAAGGCTGTCTTCCCAAGCTGCTTTTTGGACTGCAACCAATCTCCCAGTACTCTTAAAGCTCTCTTGGACGAGCGAGCGAGTACGAGCTTCGTAAAGGCAGGTGCGGATGACTGCATGCCTAAAGCGAACTCAGAGGGAGGCGAGCGTGGTGCTGCAGACACAAACTGATCAGGATATAAATCCTTGAACAGCGCAAGCACTTTCCTAAAGTCTAAGGAGGGAGGCGTGGTCTTGGGTTCGTCGATGTCCGTGTGTTGGTCATCAAGATGTGCAGCTTCGTCATCATCAGAGAGTCCATCGTCTGAATGTTGAGGAGGAAGCGGCAAAGGAGTAGGTAAAAGCTGGTCGGCTGAGTCCGGCAGCACGGGTGCATGCGTGGCTGCACTGGACCCAACGTCATGGAAACGTTGGTCAGTCTGTGAACTGGCAACAACCATAGCTGTGTGGGGACGCAAGGCGTCTACTCCTGACTGCGGTCGAGTAGCGGAAACCACAGTGGGTTGCGGAGGTTGACGCACAGCGTCAAAACACGGCAACTTAACTCCACCCTCCTGTTGTTGTGGTAACACGCGAACGTCAACGGAGGGTTCCGTGCGTCGGTGAACGTCAACATGCGTCTGGCAGGGTCGACTGCGCATGGGTGGAGGAACTCTCACAGCTGGAGTGCGGGAGCAGGCAGCCTCAGCGTCTACTGGGCGCACAACCGTGGTTGGTTGTAGGCTAACGGGTGCAGCGTCAACCTTCTCCGCACGATACTCCTGCATGAAAGAAGCTAACTGAGTCTGCATAGACTGTAGCAAAGACCACTTAGGGTCTACAGCAGCAGGTGCGGCAACAGACGGTGTTACTGCCTGTTGCGGTACCACTTTGCCTCTCTTAGGAGGTGTGCAGTCGTCGGAAGACTGCAGCGAGTCCGAACTGACCCAGTGGCTACACCTGGGCCGTTGGACTTGCGCGGAAGGGACCTTGCGTTTAAGAGGCCGTGAGACCTTGGTCCATCGTTTCTGGCGTGAAACCTCTTCCGCAGACGAGGAATGAACGGGCTCACTCGTCTTCTTGTGGGTGGGGCGATCTAGGAAAGATACGTCCGAAACCACGGAGGGAACGTCTGTCCGCTGATTAAAGCCTGTCGAACCCTTTGGTCGTACGACATTGCTTCTCCCCTGGGCTTGGGAGCTTGCAAGAGGTCCCGGACTGGGAGGACGACAGGCACGAACAGACGCACCCTCATGCGTAACACTAACACTTTTCACTGCACCAACACTCACTTCACTTCCCACTGCACTTTTACCCTTCAACTCCCTGACGTCAGCCATGAGTTGGTTGCGGTCACTCGCCAATGACTCGACTCTCTCACCCAGAGCCTGGATGGCACGCATCATATCTGCCATCGAAGGTTGATGAGTGCTAGAAGGGGGGTCGGGAGCAACCACTACAGGGGAAGGAATAGGTTGTGGGGCATGGGGAGAGGAAAAATCAACTGAGCGAGACGAACTCCTCCTGACTCTATCTCTCTCTAGCCTACGTGAATATTTCAGGAATTCTTGAAAATCGAATTCCGAAAGCCCAACGCATTCCTCACATCGATCTTCCAATTGACAGGTTTTACCCCGACAATTGGAACAAATGGTATGCGGATCGATAGAGGCCTTCGGAAGACGCCTTGAACAGTCCCTAGCACTACACTTCCTGTATTTGGGGACTTGAGAAGGGTCAGACATCTTGAATTAGTCAAAGGGGGGATTCAAAATCTATCCAAGTCGTCAACAAATAATCCAAAATTCAATAAAAGAATGCAAGGAAGTATTGAAGATAACCTCTGCACAGCGAAAGCTAATAACCAGAAATGAATACTTCACCAAATAACGTGAAAATCAATCCAGAAAGCAACAGCGTATTTAGTAGGTCTTGCCAGTGGCACGACAGAGAGAAAATTGGTTCTGTGTTGACATGGAGTACTTGAGTACCTGCTCGACAGATGGCGCTGTTGATGTACACCCCCACCTGTATAGCGATCGCTGGCGTATTTTGTCCTTAGGTTTTTCTGTCGGGCAGCAGAGCTGACAGCTATATGATCACCGGGTAAGTTTAATATTGAAAATTATATATTCACCGGGTAAGTATATTCAAAAATTTATTTTATAATCAAAATATCATTTTTAAATATTAAACTTAGCCGGTGAATATATAATAGCTGATTCACACCCATGGTGGTGGGTAGAGACCAGTATTAATACAGTTTACGGCGTATATGCTTAGAGTTTTTGACAGTTATATCATAACAAAACCCAAATAAATATAGGTACCTGGTAAGGAAGCTGACTCTAACAATTACTCTGCCTTGTTAGTCCGCTTTCCTCACGAAGCCCAGCCATCCTCTTAGGATGCTGAAAGACTCCCAGGAGCTGAAGTATCCAGGGCGACTACCCATACAACAGGACCTCATCAAAACCCTTAATCTGGGCGCTCTCAAGAAATGACATTTGACCACCCGCCAAATCAAAAAGGATGCGAAAGGCTTCTTAGCCTTCCGTACAACCCAATTAAAAACATTTCAAGAGAAGATTAAAAGGATATTGGAATTAAGGGAATGTAGTGGTAGAACCCTTACCCACTACTGCACTCGCTGCAACGAATGGACCCAGTGTGTAGCAGTCCTCATAAAGAGTCTGGACATCTTTTAAGTAAAATGACGCGAATATCGACTTGCTTCTCCAAACGGTCGCGTCCATAATACTTCGCAGAGATCTGTTTTGCTTAAAGGCCACGGAAGTTGCTATAGCTCTTACTTCGTGCGTCTTAACCTTAAGCAAGCAACGATCTTTTTCACTCAAGTGAGAATGAGCCTCTCGGATTAAAAATCTAATAAAATATGACAAAGCATTCTTTGACATAGGCAATGAAGGCTTCTTAACTGAGCACCACAAGGCCTCAGATCCACCTCGTAAGGATTTAGTCCGAGCTAAATAAAACTTCAGAGCTCTAACTGGACACAGCACTCTTTCAAGCTCGTTGCCTACGATCTCTGACAGGCAAGGTATATCAAATGACTTAGGCCAAGGACGAGAAGGCAGTTCATTTTTGGCCAAGAAAACCAAGCTGAAGTGAACATGTGGCTTTATCTGTAGAAAAGCCGATGTTCCTACTGAAGGCATGGATCTCACTGACCCTTTTAGCCGAAGCCAAGCACACTAAGAAAAGCGTCTTGAGGGTGAGATCCTTCAGGGAGGCTGAATGTAATGGCTCAAACCTGTCGGACATTAGGAACCTTAGGACCACGTCTAAGTTCCATCCAGGAGTTGCCATACGATGCTCCTTAGAGGTCTCGAAGGACTTAAGGAGATCTTGGAGATCTTTATTATTGGACAGATCTAAGCCTCTATGTCTGAACACAGACGCCAACATGCTCCTGTAGCCCTTAATAGTGGGTGCTGAGAGGGAGCGAACATTTCTCAGATGTAGGAGAAAGTCTGCAATTTGGGCTACAGAGGTACTGGAAGAGGAAATGGATGATGACTTGCACCAGTCTCTAAAGACTTCCCACTTCGACTGATAGACCTTGATGGTAGATGCTCTCCTAGCTCTCGCAATCGCTCTGGCTGCCTCCTTCGAAAATCCTCGAGCTCTTGAGAGTCTTTCGATAGTCTGAAGGCAGTCAGACGAAGCGCGGGGAGGCTTTGATGAAGACTCCTTACGTGGGGCTGCCGTAAGAGATCCATCCTTAAAGGTAGACTCCTTGGAACGTCTACCAGCCATTGAAGTACCTCTGTGACCCACTCTCTCGCGGGCCAGAGTGGAGCAACCAATGTCAACCTGGTCCCTTCGTGAGAGGTGAACTTCTGCAGCACCTTGTCTAGGATCTTGAAAGGTGGAAAGGCATAAACGTCCAGGTGAGACCAGTCCAGCAGGAAAGCGTCTATGTGAGCTGCCTCTGGATCTGGAATTGGAAAGCAGTAAGTCGAGAGCCTCTTTGTCAGAGAGAGTAGCAAAAAGATCTATGGTGGGTAGACCCCATGTCATCCATAGCTTCTCGCACACAGTCTTATGCAACGTCCACTCCATGGAGATGACTTGTCCTCTTCTGCTGAGGCCGTCCGCCAAGACATTCATTTCTGCACAAATCTCGCCAAAGGAGAGATGTTACTGCCTTAAATGGAGTTCCTTCTGATCCGTGGATCAAAGACCCGAGCCTTCCAGACTGTCCAATGGAGCTCCCTAACCCAAATCCGCTGCATCTGAAAACAACACATGGTTTGGGTTCTTGATCGCAAGAGAAAGACCTTCTCGAAGTCTGATGTTGCTGTCCCACCAAGTCAGACATGTCTAGACTGAATTGGAGATTGGGAAAGAGATACTCACTAAGCCCCTCTCCTTGTTCCAATGTTTTAGGTGAAATAGGAAAGGGCATAGGTTGAGTCTCCCCAGAGAGATAAACTACTCCAGCGATGAAAGAGTTCCCACGAGGCTAGTTCAAACTCTTACAGAGCAACTGTTTTTCTCTTGCAAGTGAAGGACTTTTAACAGAGCTTGTTCCATTCTTGCGGGAGACGAAAAGGGCTGAAAAATCAGACACTGTATCTCCATTCCCAAAAAAAGAATAGTCTGGGATGAGATACTGTAAGTTACGACTTCTCTACGTTCACTATGAGACCTAGCTCCTTGGTTAGGTCTAATGTCCATTAGAGGCTCTCCAGACAGCGATATAATGACGACGCCCTGATTAGCCAGTCGTCAAAATAAAGGGAGGCTCTGAACCCTAAAAAAATGTAGAAAGCTTGCTACATTTTGCAAGGGCCTTGTAAAAACAAGAGGAGCAGGAATGAGGTCGGAGTACAGTGCTCGACAGTGGTACATTACTTTCCCGTCCACAAACCTCAGATGTAGTTGAAAGTTTGGATGAATCGGGATGTGGAAGTATGCATCCTGAAGGTCGAGAGAGACCATCCAGTCGCCTTCCCTTAATGCTGTCAAGACAGCTTGGTAGTCTTCATCGTGAAGTTTGTCTTGACAATGAACACATTGAGCGCACTTACATCTTAAGTACTCCTGCAGTGAACGTGGCTGCCAGATCATTGAAGCCATCCCTGATAGTCTTGTTCCTGCAGAGAACGTGGCTGTCAGATCATTGGAGCCATCCCTGATAGCCTTGTTCATGCATGACATAATTGTACAGCAAAACTTCAAACGCTCGAAAAACTCCTAACAGGAGATGGTCTAGCTCTGAAGCCGACCATAAAATCTTGGAGCGTCTCATGGCCAGGCGCCGGGGAGAGTCTATGAGGCTTGAGAAGTCTCTCTGGGCAGAGGCAGGAACTCCCAAGCCGAGAACTTCTCCCGTGTCATACCAGACGCTCGCTCTAGAAGCCAGTTTAAAAGGAGGGAAAGCAAAGGCTGTCTCCCCCAAACTCCTCCTGGTGATCAACCAGTCGCCTAGCAAACGTAAAGCTCTCTTAGAAGAGCGAGAGAGCACTAGCTTAGAAAACAACGGCTTCGAAGTAGCTAGGCCTAGTGTAAACTCTGACTTTTAGGCGAACGAGGAGCAGCAGTTACAAAATGGTCCGGACAAAGATCCTTAAAAATCAGCATGATTTATTTAAAGTCCATAGAGGGCTGAGCAGCTTTAGGCTCCTCTCCGTCTGACAAAGTCCCCAAGGGAATATCAGTAGGAGGGGGATCAGCAACTTCCTCATCTGAAGGAACCTCGTCCGACAATTGCAGAGTCTCAAGCAAGGGAGAGACCTGCCGTGGTGGCAATGCTTGACAAGCAGAGTCCACACGCAAAGGAGCAACAGTAGCAGTCAAGGACGCTACGTCATGTAACTGCTTAAAGGACTGACCAGCAACAACAACAGGTGCGGGAGGACGCTCGACGTCAAGTCGAGACTGCCTTGACTGCCTAGATAGAGCAGTTAAAACCACTCTTGAATGCGGTGCTTGACGTTCAACGTCAAAACAAGGCAACTGAGATGGTTGGCGAACGTCCTGAACGTCAACACGAGACTGCGGCAGCGGCTGAACGTCAACACGAGGCTGCGGCAGCGGCTGAAAGTCAACACGGGACTGCAGCGAGTGAGGATCCAAGTCACGTGACTGACGTGACAAACTACCGACATCACGTTTCATAACGTCAATAGGACGAGTAAATGCTCATTTGGGCGGCTGACGGCCAGAGTCTCGTTTAGTGTAACGGTGACTCGAAAGCGAAGGTTCATCGTGAACCTGCTCAACGTCATACTTTTCCATAAGGGAGGCAAGCTTAGTCTGCATGTCCTGCAGGACAACCCATTTAGGATCAACAGGAGTCGGAACGGGCCGAGACGACGGTAACGTCTGTGTTGGCAAAACATTGCCTTTACCGCGACCCTCGGACCCCGTGTTACGCTTGCGTTTAATAGGCGAACCGTCTTCCGACGACTGCAAAGGGTCAGAGCTGTCCCCATGGCTACAGCCAGGACGCTGGACCTGTCCTGAAGGGACTGACTTCCGCTTTAAGGGTCTAGAAACTTTGCTCCAAGGTTTCTTTTGCGAGAAGCCTTCGGATGACGAGGAGAAAAAACAGCCTCGCTCGTCTTATGGTAGGGGCGATCTTGCTAGACACGCCCGATACCATAGAGGGAACGTTTGTTCGTTGGTTAAAGCCTCTCGTCCCCATAAGTCCTACGACATTACTTCTCCCTGATAGCATGGGAGCCTGAAAGAGGTCTCGGACTAGGTGAACGACAAGCACGAACAGACGAACCCTCGGTCGCAACACTAAAAAACACTTTGCGCAATAATCACTTTATCGCTACGATTTTCTGTTTTTGCACTTACTTCACTGAAATCGTATTTTTCAATAATTTCACATTAGGCATGAATAAAACTGATTTCTACCTGAAGCACGCAATTCTCCCCTACATCAAAAGGTTATAATTGCAAAATGAGTCGTATAATGTAAGCACATTAGTACAAGCAAAAATCAGTAAACATATATATCGAATAAAACGGAAATATATAAAGTTGAAAGGATCAGTGACTGGGGAGGAGACTAAACACTAGTTCATTAAAGACTACGTTTTCAATCTCTCACCGTACAGTGCCTTGGGACGAGAATAAAAACTAAAAACGTTTTATCCTTTCTCCCCTTACAGAGACTTGGGACGAGAGTAAAAAACTGAATCGAGAACAACGTTACTCGCTTGGGACGAGAATAAAGATCGGAACGTTCTCTCTTTCTCTCTCTCTCTCTCTCTCTCTCTCTCTCTCTCTCTCTCTCTCTCTCTCTCTCTCTCTCTCTTGATTTCACACAGAAGAGAAATGCCCACTCACCCTTCGTCAATAAACAGGTTATTTGACCAAAGGAAAAAACTGAAAGGACTAAGAAATTGAAAATTAACAAGTTCCTTTAAATTAGTATTTAAAACATTTCAGTTTGAAAGAAGAATGAACAAAACGTCAGAATCATTTACTCTTTCTGCAAAGTGAAACCGTGATTCTCTCTTTCTCTATCGTAACGATAGAGCGCAAACTGCGTAGCATAAATAAACCAAACGTTAGTTCATCTTTGAAACAGCACGAAGACTATTCAAAGAAAATCTTTCATAAAATATCTACTAAAAAATATTCATTTCATAACTCTTACAGAGCAAATGATTTAAACTTAACGAAAATAAAAGTTGAATGGGCTCAACGTTGTTTAACTTCGGTTTCCAAGTTAGGACCGCCTACTCTCGGACTAGGGGAGGAATAGGTAAGGCCGCATATAAACAAAACATAAAAATTTATCTTGATGTTTAGTATAAATGGAAAGCTAATCGAAGAGGCCTAATAAAGGCGGGTGAGATATAAAATATATAGAGGAAAATCTATAATTAACAACAACAATTTATAACGTGATAAGATAATTGCTAAAAGCCTAAAACACACTTCCGTACACTAAGGGAAGGGTCGGCCATCATTACTCTATGGAAAAAACCAGAGATAAAAGAGCAAGGGCAAAACACTTTTACTCTCCTTTCAAAAGCATTTCTTTTGAGGATAGTATTGAATAATCCAACACAGCGAAAGCAATAAAACCAAAACCAAGTACTTCACCAATTCGGTAGAAAACTCGAGGTCATAATAGCGAGTGGAATCGACTTGTCGATGAAACCGACAGAGAAGAACTGGAGCTGTTTACATGTATATGCGGTATCTGGCCGATAGTCGGCGCTGGTGGGCACACCCGCTACCTTCATGGCGATCGCTCGCGAGTTTTTGAATTCTGTCGAGCCGTCGGAGACGTCAGCTATTATATATTCACCGGCTAAGTTTAATATTTAAAAAAGCAATATATATATAAATTACCATTAAGAAACAATTACTGTTCATATGAAACAGAAAATGAATACTGTACATAGCTATAACATTGATTCCAGGAATTTCTTGGAAAACCTTTTTACCATATATCATAAAATCATTCTGCCATAAAAAAAAAACTTAGGTACGCGGCAGAAAATGATTGCATCTATGAAAAGGACAGGAGCCTCATGATCATCTCATAGAAAAGCTGAGAGAAAACGAAGCAGTTTCAATTCTGTAGTGCATATCTAACCTACTTAGACCAAAGAAGAAAACAGACATGTAAAGCAATAGTTTGGATCCCATAAGAATAAAGGAATACAGTGAACCCTCGTTTATCGCGGTAGATAGGTTCCAGACCCGGCCGCGATAGGTGAAAATCCGTGAAGTAGTGACACCATATTTACCTATTTATTTAACATGTATATTCAGACTTTTAAAACCTTCCCTTGTACGTAGTACTGTTAACAAACTACCCTTTAATGTACAGAACACTTAATGCATGTACTAACGTACCCTAAACTAAAACAGGCACAAATATTAAAGGCGACTTTATATCATGCGTTTCCTAAACACGCCAAATAGCACGATAAAAAATGGCAACCAATGTTTTGCTTACGTTTATCTCTGATTATAATGAAGAAACAAACGCATTTACACATCTGTGTATAGGTTAGTTTTTGCATTGATTATATTGATTATTCAGTACAGTATGTTGATTTGGTTATTACTAATGTTTTACTTAATTTTTCTTAGGACTTCCAAATGAAATGTTTTTCTTTATGACGCCGCCTGAAACGACGGCGTCATAAAGTACGCTCAGTAAACAAACTAAGGAATTTAACGTGCATGATGAAAGTGATAAATAATGATATTACAGTAAAAGCTTTTATAAAATATGTTATTACAAATATTATTTACTGTATCTATATAAAATCATACATGCGTAGCAAAGCAGGAAAACAATCTACGAGAGAGAGAGAGAGAGAGAGAGAGAGAGAGAGAGAGAGAGAGAGAGAGAGAGAGAGAGAGAGATTGTTTTACATACGTAAATGTAAATTTTAAACAAAAAAAATAGCCCCATTTCATATAAAATACATTACAAATATTTTACTTTATCATATTACAGTAGTCTGTATAATACTGTAAAGTTCAGTACAGTATGTTGTTGTTATAGTCGTGGCGATGAAATTCTCACGAAACAAAAACACGCCATTTGATTACAACAGCTGATTCATCTCTCTCTCTCTCTCTCTCTCTCTCTCTCTCTCTCTCTCTCTCTCTCTCTCTCTCTCTCTCTCTCTCTCTCTCTTCGTGTTATACAATACTTACATTTAGATGAAGAAACTAAAATTAGTTTTCTTAGTGTCAATTAAATACGAAACGAAAAAATTAGGCCGAGTCTACATCCATTTCAATCATAGCTAAAAATACGGCATCCGATTTCATCAGCAAACCACTATTTTTTGGGAAATACCATTTTATTCTAGAAAATTGCCACTCTTTAAATAGTTAATTGCACATTAAGAAAGCGTGTACTTTTGTTTTTAAATTTCGGGTGTGTTTTAAAAATCGAGTATTGTTGACTTCTTTTTGTTTTACTTTTGGCTGTGATTACATCAGCTGTCATCCAGCTGCCGCTCTTGAGTGTGTACGAATACACTAACAAAGTATCGTTTATACCATTTCTTAACTTATTCAAACCGTCTACAGTATACAGTTGATATTACATAAGCACCAATGTGTTATAACCTATCAAATTTTTTTGTTTATTACATTTAAACCCCCCTCCATCTCTCTCTCTCTCTCTCTCTCTACCTCTCTCTCTCTCTCTCTCTCTACCTCTCTCTCTCTACCTCTCTACCTCTCTCTCTCTACCTCTACCTCTCTACCTCTACCTCTCTCTCTCTCTCTGTGGGCTACTTTTCACTACCTCCCATTCCTTACCTCTCTCTATCTCTCTAACAAATGATATCTTTGTTGCTCCTCAAAGTTTCATTTATATTGAAAATCAATCATGATTCAATTTTTCTTACTTTCTCCAATCTCGCACCATCGGTCACATCGCGGTATTTTCGATATTTACGGAAAATCCGCGATATATGTATATACATGGGTTATGAAAAAAATCCGCGAAGTGGTGAATCCGCGATGGTCGAACCGCGAAGTAGCGAGGGTTCACTGTATTCCATTAATTAGTAACCTCACTTACATATTACTGAAAATATTCAATTCTAAATACAGATGATTACCTAAGACTTAGCTACTGCATTCAACCAAAGGAGTAAATAATGATGAATGTTAATAAACTGTATAATCATTTACCTGAATCGGCCTTCTCCATTTTCCGTGGGTGTCGGCAGGGTGACTTGGGTCAAGGGGGGAATCCCCGACAAATCAAGGGGTGCCACTCCCCCCACGGAGTTACAGCGGGCAAAAGTTGGCTCTCCCTCACACACCGGTGTACTCGTGGAGTGTGAGGCGACAGTATCAGTGTTGTGTGAGAAACCCAAACCTGTATTTGTGTGACTTGTATTTGTGTGTGAATCTGACATGGCCAAACAGGATGACGACAGAGGTAACTGAGCGTTAACGTGAGCGGAGGAGGTGGTGGATGCAGCTGATGATGAGGATGAGGATGAAGTGGAAGCTATGGTAGAGGTAGAAACAGCAGGGGTGGCACTGGACATGCTCTGAGAGACAGCAGCGGAGTTAGTGTTGGTGGTGGTGTTTGCGAGAGGGTAAGCTGACACAGAATTCACCAGACGATGGCCGTTGTTAGACACCTCGGCGGCTACTTGATTGTTGTCTAATCCCTCGACTTCGCTCGCTTCCCCAGAGGGAGCCGCGGACATCTTGGCTCCTCTGCTTGACATGAATATATCCTCGGCCGACTTCCATCTGGAAATAAAAGTAAAAGGATGACAATAAAATTTCATGGATAAAAAATACTTTAGGCTGATATTATTGTCCGTCCAGTGTAAAGTTTTAACCTCTAAAAATTTACTTCTATTACGGACTGCTTCAAGGCACAGAGCCTGTGGTACACCAAAAGTGTTGCAATCTACTACTCACAGTCATTGTATCATTCAATTCGCTTCCCTAAGTCATATGGTCGTATAAGAACTACTGTAGTAATAATAACTACTTAATGGGTCATTCTTCAACAGTTAAACAAAGAAGTCCTTTAAAAAACTCATTGTCATTACTATCTTTCTTCCTAGTTAGCATTAGTCCAAAGTTTTTGTTCTGCAGTTATTGGGATCATTCATATTTTTGGAAAATTTTGTTGTTGCTTTAAGATAATTCAATTAGAAAGATTAGGTAATGATAGGTTTGCTAGTTAACTAAAGGAGTAATGCACTGTACAGTACTTCTCGGTCGAATTTCCTAACGATTAATTTCTAATTGAAATAAGTGAGGAATACTGTATTTGCTTTCTCTTACTCTTTTACTTTTAGTACAGTATTTCTTTGTTGTAGGTAGTAGGTTGGCCAGGGCACCAACCACGCATTGAAATACTACTGCTAGAGAGTTATGGGGTCCTTTGACTGGCCAGACAGCGGTACATTGGAACCTTCTCTCTAGTTATGGTTCACTTTCCCTTTGTCTACAAACACACCGAATACTCTGGCCTATTCTTTACAGATTCTCCTCTGTCCTCATACACATAACATGACAAATTCGAAGATAATTTGTATTTTTCCTAACCATTCAAACCTTAGCTATTTACATAAGGTTTACTTTCGGCGTAGCTGAAAGGACGAGCCATTAGAATTTAACGAGGGTGTATTACCCCCGTGCTAGTTAGCGGGGGGTAGGGGAGTGGTAGCTAGCTACCCCTCCCCCCTCACACACCGGTGAACTGCTTCACTTCACTTAAAGGTAGGACTTGCCTTGGGGGACAGGGCTGGCGGGCAAATATGTGTAAATAGCTAAGGTTTGTATGGTTAGGAAAAATACAAATTATCTCCGAATTTGTCATTTGTTCCGTAACCGAAATACAAACCACGCTATTTACTTAGGGTGACTTACCCTTAGGCAGGGTGGAAAGTCTCCAGCCTTACTGGCTTTGGCTTACCCGGGGACTCAGAATCCGAGTGAGTCGCACTCGAGAAAAAGAGTCCCTGCACCTCGCAAGTTCTTGCTACGCAAGAAACGTGCAGCCTACATAAGCTTGTGTGTGGAGGGAAGAAGTGTGACTTGTCCTAGGAAGTCGACCTGAAGTCCTTTAGCTGGAATTCTAGGCTAGGACGTTCCCAATACCACCTCGTCAGGGTATGGGGGACGCGACAGTATTAACTCAATACTAGGAACACAAGGAAGCATGGTTTACCTGCAGAGGTTTGAGGTCAGCTATGCAGAGAACCCAGGATGCTGCTTTCCCCAAGAGAGGGGAGGATGAAGAAAGTAGTAAGGGCCAAACATACTTCTTTCATTCATACAGTCTAAAACCGGATAGCAATGCCCTCAACCTTCTGCTACCTGTCCAATAAGGAGCCTGAGGTTAGACCAGCTGTTGTGTAGCCAGCACAGGGCCGATAGACGTATTGAGGCTCCAGTGGATCACGTCCTGCAGGTAGTGGGCTGTGAAGGTCGTTAGACGCTTCCAGACTCCAGCTTGTAGCACCTGTGTCACAGAGCAGTTTCTCTTGAAGGTCAGGGACGTTGCGATGTCTCTGACATCGTGTGCCCTAAGGCGACGTGACGGAGGACGATCTGGATACAGGGTGTGATGGATGATCCTTTGAGTCCAGGCTGAAAAGGCATTCTTGATGACCCTCCTGTCCATCCTCCCTGTACTCCCAAACAGGGCTTGCACGCGAGGACGAACTGCAGCTGTTCTTTAAGATAACCCTTCCGACTCATTACTGGGCCTAGTAGGAGAAGGTCTGGGTCATCTGTTACAGAACGGAGACTCGAAATCCTGAAGGAGTCGACCGAAGGTCCGGGACTCCCAGATTTTGAGTCTAGTAACCAACTCAGGGATGAACCTGAACGTTACCTCCACCTATCCTCTTGAGTGGGCGACGCCGTACGAGAGACCATGACTTTCGCTGACACGCTTGGCCGAGGCCAGAGCGAGCAGGAGCACCGTCTTCCAAGACCGGTGACGATCAGAAGCCTGGCGTAACGGTTCGCAAGGAGATCTCTTAAGAGCCCTAAGAGCCCGAACTATGTTCCAGAAGGTCTCACTTCCGACTGGGGCAGGTAAGTTCGTAGTTACGTATGAGCGAAGAAAGATCCAGCGAGGAGGAAATGTCTATTCCTTTCAGCCTGAAAGCCAGGCTAAAGGCTGAGCGATAGGCTACCACCGCCGAGAGCGACAGGAGCATATCCTCCCGCTGATAGACAATGACTCCGCTATTGCTGGAATAGTGGCATCAAGGGGAGAGGTACCTCTCCCACAACACCAACCACGGAAGATTCTCCACTTCGCCTGGTAGACCCCTGCAGATGACTTTCACAGGTGTCGAGACATCCACTCCGCAACTTGTTGCGGAACGCCTCTCTCTGTGAGGGGATGCTGGATGGTCTCCAGGCGTGAAGCCGAAGCGATGCTACGGCTTGTGCTAGATGTCGCAGTGTGGTTGTTTGAGTAGCTCGTGTCGTGGGGGAAGCTCTCTCAGGAGTTCCGTCAGGAGATGCAGAAGTTCCGGGAACCACTCTGCATGATGCCGCAGCGGAGCTGTCAGAGTCATCGACAGGTTGACCGGTAGTTGAGCCCCCTTCTCAACAGACAGAACGGTGGGAAGATGTAGACGTCGATGTTGTCCCACCGTGTAGAAAGGCATCTTGCCAGAGTGCCTTGGGGTCTGGGACTGGGAGTAGTACAGCGGCAGCTTGAAATTCAAGGCTGTCGCAAACAGGTCCACAAGGACAGGACCTGTTGGCTACCAAGGGGGGGCCGAAGACCACTCGGTACTCTCTATCTGTGAAGTCCTGCTCAGACTGTCGGAGAGCACATTCCTTGACCGGAATGAAACGAGCCGATAGGGTATGAGTGGACTTCGGTTCATCTCAGTATCTCCACTGTAAGATGAGAAAGTTGATATGAAAAGGTACCTTCCTGCTTGCTGAAACAAAAGGCACTACCGTGGCGTTGTCGTCCACGGAGTGACTCGCCAGGGTCTGTTGGAAGTGTTGAGGGGCCAGACTACGGCCTTCATTCCTAGCAGATTGATGTGGAGGTACCCTTCCGGTTCTGACCATAGGCCTGATTCAGAACGTGGACCCCCCCCTTGTTTTGACGAGTCCGAGAAAAGCATCAAATGAGGGGAAAGGGCGAGAAGATCCATTCCCCTGCAAAGGTTTCCATAGGTCAGCTATCACTGCAGGCCCATTCGTTCCACAGGTCCCAAAGGGACCAGGATGTCCGGGGAATCATTGTCTTGATTCCACCAGGACTTGGGCTGCCGACGCAGGGATCTCATCCTGAGGCGGCCGTTGGAACTAGATTGGCCAAGGAGGAAAGGTGACCTAGGAGGCGTAACCAAGATTGGACTGGAAGCTCTCCTCGTATGAGGAAAGGTTCTGTGATTCTCCTCAGCCTTGCTATCCTGCAATCTGATGGGAAGGCTTGGAGATTGGAGTCTAATATCATGCCTAGATATCCCAGTTGTTGAGATGGGAGCAGAGAAGACTTCTCGAGAATTACCATGATCCCTAGACCTTGGCAAAGTCCCAGAAGCTTGTCTCGGTGTTGAGGAAGGGTCGATTCCGAGACTGCCTGGGATAGCCAGTCATCCAGAAAGCGAAGGAGATGGATGCCGCTCCTGTGTGGCCATGAAGATAACAGGGTGAACATTCTGGAGGACACCTGCGGTGCTGCGGGGAGATCGAAACACCGTACCTTGAACTGGTATATCTGTTGTCTAGTCTGAATTTCAAGTACTTCCTGGAAGACGGATGGATTGGGATCTGGAAGTACCCGTCCTTCAGCTCCAGTGTGCACATGAAGAGCTGTGGTCACACTACAAGCCTGATTGGCTCTGCTGTTCCACGCTGAACGAAGTTTGTTCGACAAACTTGATCAGGGCTGAGAGGTCGAGACAGGTCTCCAGACTTCGGACGCTTTCTTACAAGAAAGAGTTGACTGAAGAAGCCGTGGGGGGGAGCCGTCGATGACCTTTTGGAGAGCCTCCTCTAGAGCATGGTCTCGATTCCTGCCCGAAGGGCTAGCCCCTTTGCCGATCCCATGGCATAGGGGCTCGGCGACACTGGGTTTGCTGTCAGCGGAGGTAGAGATGTAAAGAGCGGGACGCGATATCCTTGGCTGATCACGGAGATCGTGCAGGAATCGGCCCCTAGCTGCTGCCACCTGAGTGCGCAACCTTGGGCATCCCCCCACCGGGGACCCTGCAGGGGGTTTGCCAATCCTAGCGTTTGCGGCCTCGGCCGCTCCCTCAGGATTATTGCCTCCCCAGAAGGACTTCCCGCCCTTCTTGCCTCTGACAGGAGGGGGCTGCTGTTTAGACACCTTGTCTTAGCTGCCAGGGCTGGTTCCGATGTCCTAGGCTGACGAGGCTGTTGTTGTTGAGGCGCTGGAGGTTGTAGGGTCTGGATGCAAGTGCCTATGGAGGAGCGAACCGTGATTCGCTTTCTCCATCTCTCAGCTGTCCGTTCCCTGTCCTTGGGCTCAAAACAAGGTCTTTCCAAGAGTGGAAGAGTGTCTGAGCTTGCCGACATCCCTGGTTGGGACTGCCGAGAGGAACCTCTCGGTCACTGCATCTCAATGCTTCAACATCGAGTTTGCCCACAAGTTCGAAACTTGGTGAGCCGGAAAACGAGGTGCTCGTGCCTGAGAGGAGGAAAGTTTCCATGACCTTCCTGGAGCTCTCCTTGGACAAATTCTCGGATCGCAACAGGATGCGCAGAGATCCAAGCCAGACAACCAGCCACGAAGTGGGTCGCATGGCACACTTTGCGGCTTTCTTCTGGCTTAAGATCTCCGAAGATGAGAATGTCACCAGCCGGGCGGAGAACTTCTCGAGAGAAGAACTCCCTGGGGAGACCCTTCCACGGAATGGTGGAGAGGAAGGGCTAAAACCAAGTTCTCCCATAATCTCGAAGTACCTCCTCTGCTGACGGCTGACAGACGCAGTGTCACCGACTCCCGCTAGGGGAAAGGGAATCGAACGATCCTGAGGAGTAGAGATGATGGGGCCTGCCTGAAAGGAAGGAGAAGAATGTTGCCCAGACCTCTCTGAAGATCCTTCCTGCTCTTGTATGTGCCATGCTCTACGTTTACGGGGAGAAGATCGTGAACTGGAAGTACGCGCCCCAGAAGACTCGCCAGGTTGCCCGTGTTGCGATAACCCGACGGGAATAATGGTCGAAATCACCCTGGCGCTCGCGCGATGGCAAATTGTTGGTTCGCACGCGGGCGTGCAGGGGCGTGGGTGCAGGGGCGTGGGTGCAAGGGCGCGCAGGCGAAAGTGCGCGTGGGCGCGCGCGGTTGAAAGGACGAGCGCTGGAGGTCGGGAGACCAATGGCGTGTAGGCGAGCGATGGCGCGTTGGCGAGGGATGGCGCGTTGGCGAGGGATGGCGCGTTGGCGAGCGATGGCGCATTCAGCGAGTGATGGCGCGTTTGGCGAGCGATGGCTCGCTGGCGGGAATCGCGCTGACGCTCGCGCGATGGAAAATCGCTGGTTCGCACGCGGGCGAACACAGGTTCGCATGTGCGCGGGCGTGCATGCACGCGGGCGTAATGGCGAGAGCAGGCGGCCGGGAGACCGATGGCGCGTAAGCGAGTGATGGCGCGCTGACGAGCGATGGCGCGCGCTAACGAGCGATGGCGCATCCTGGCGAGCGAAGGCTCGTAGGCGGGCGAAGGCGCGTTGGCAAGTGATGGCGCGTTGGCGAGCGATGGCGCATTGGCAAGCGGTGGCGCGTTGGCGAGCGGTGGCACGTAGCGACCGCCCGCGTACAGGAGAGTTAACGAGTGGGCGCGTAGGAAACCTACGACGATTGAAGCGTTGGCGTTGAAAACGCTTGCGCGCAGGCGACGAATCGCACGGGCGCGTAGGAGATCGCTGGCGCATAAGGAGAGCCCAGGGATGCCTGTGAGCGCATGTGCACTAACTTAGGTATCTCCTGGGCGGCGCGGTGAAGTGGAGGCGTTGCGAGTCCAGAAGAACCTGTGAGCGTCTGTGGGCTAGCGAAGGAACTTCTTGAACTGCGAGACGAGGCAGGAACCAGGAGATTGTAGAAGCGTAGTTGCGTGGCCCGGAGAAATGCGCGGCCAAACGTATGCGAACACCATGGTCCGACCTTGCAACCGCTCAGCCCCTTGAGCATGGTTACAAAAGCGGTAGCTCGGCACCAAGAGCATAACCGCCCGAGGACCAGAAAAAAATTAAGGTAGGAGAAGAAACCCCTCTGAAGGGGAAAAAACTCATACCTGGGAAGGGAACCTCCCTCGGAAGGGAAGTACCCACCCAAGGAGGCGAACCTCCTGAGCGTCCTATATAAACTAAGGAGCTGACAGTTGTCACGGGAGAACTTCTAGGAGAAGGGACACGCTCATGACGAAGTCGTAGAGGAGGCGGCAACGGCAGACTCCCCAGGCCCCAACAGGACAGCTCTGCTTCGTAGGCACAATAGGCCAACGAAAAACTAGATAGTTAACTGTGAAAATAAAACAATTAGTTAACATTAACCCCGGGGGAACTCCGAAGAGGAACCCCTGCGGGAAAAGAACATAAGAATTACACACAGGAATGCGCCCTCCTCCCCCACTGACACTCACGGGAAGGGGGGGGGGAAGGCGGAGAACTGTAACAAAACAGAATTATAACCATTATAAAGATGTAATTCAACTAAGAATGTTACTAATAGTAAGAACGAATGAACCCCGAAGGGAAGCGTTCTACACAGAGCTGAAAAGTTAACAAATACAATTAGATTTAAATAAAAAATAATTGAGACAAAATAAATGGAGAAGCAACTCAACCCGCAACAGGAAGGAAGCTACCGTAATACGTAGTAGTAATACAGTACAAGGGTGAATGAACTCAGGGAGAGAGAGAGACCATAGTCAAACAAAACTCCCAAGTTCCCCACGCTGATGGACCAAGTTCCCCGTAGGGAAGGAGGAACAGCGGAGAAACATATAGTAAGTAAAGTCCAGCGATGACGATTCCCCACGGCGCCCCCCGAAGGTAGACCGAAGGACCAAGGGAGAGATCGCGACCCATGAAAGTCACCGTAGTGGCCTGAGACCACATGGAGAAGTTGTCGTACAATGAGTGGACTTCCTACACACACACACAGCACAAACACTGAAAAGGAAACTTACTGTATTTCTATACTCAAATATATACATAAACATAAGAATGTTTACATATATATTAAGTATAAGAAAAGTAAGTGATTAGTAAGACAGCATTAATGGCTGCCAAGCGAGGACGGGACAAAGACGTCTGTTAATTGTCCGAGCCAAAAGTGAAGTGAAGTGAAGCAGTTCACCGGTGTGTGAGGGGGGAGGGGTAGCTAGCTACCACTCCCCTACCCCCTGCTAACTAACGCGGGGGTAATACACCCTCGTTAAATTCTAATGGCTCGTCCTTTCAGCTACGCCGAAAGTAAACCCTATGTAAATAGCGTGGTTTGTATTTCGGTTACGGAACAAACTGAGATTACCAAACAATTCTTCTTCACCCAAGGGGTTAACTCCTGCACCTATAATTGTCCAGTAGCTACTTTCCTCTTGGTAAGGGTAGAAGAGACTCTTTAGCTATGGTAAGAAGCTCTTCTAAGAGAAGGACACTCCAAAATCAAACCATTGTTCTCTAATCTTGGGTAGTGCCATAGCCTCTGTACCATGGTCTTCCACTGCCTTGTGTTAGAGTTCTCTTGCTTGAGGGTACACTCGGCACACTTTTCTATCTCATTTCTCTTCCTCTTGTTTTGTTAAAGTTTTCATAGTTTATATTGGAAATATTTATCTAAATGTTACTGTTCTTAAAGTATATTATTTTTCCTTTGTTTCCTTACTCACTGGGCTATTTTCTCTGTTGGAGCCCCTGGGCTTGTAGCATCTTGCTTTTCCAATTAGGGTTGTAGCTTAGCAAGTAATAATAATAATAATAATAATAATAATAATAATAATAATAATAATAATAATATTGTACAGTATACTACAGCATCTTTTCGTCCCAAGTGTTAACGACTTGGTGTCATTAACCTTGCTTAAGTATTAACATCTGTGAAGTATTACACTTGTGTATTGCATCAAATTTACGTGAACTACAGTAATGTAACTATATTTCATGTTGTCTAGCCTTTGTTTTTCAATACTTCATTGACCATAATAAAAGTAGTATCAGCCCTCTACTAGCATGTGCAATTTTTGTATCTGTACATTTTACTCCATCAGCTGTGTAAGAGGTGTTTCTCCTTGGTATGTTTACTATACTCCCACTTGCTACATTATAGCTGCTACCATTGAACTTGCGAGAGCTTGCAAAGATGAGCTGGAACTGCTGCTACTGTTGATGTATCCAATACTTCTGCTTTGGAGTCATAAGCTTCTACTCTGTACAATGCAAAAATTTCTCATTCATCTATAGCTTTTAACAACGTTGAATCAGGACGACTTTTCAGCTTCCCTCCTCTGCCTGAGGTTTCTTCAACCTAACTAAAAGATACTTCCCCCATAGATGCTGACTCTGCAACGGCCAATGTTTACGCAAAGTGGATAAGCCGTATTTGTTTGTCATTCTTCATTAACACTAGTAGCTGCACCTTCCAATCTCACTGCAACAGCTCGACCGGCCTGGGCTAAGTCTGAAGGTCTTCCTGGTCCAAGTTGCAAGCAGGCTCCTTCGCTTAACAGCCTAACCATATTTATAACACAAACAAAAGCTCAATGTGAGGACGCAAGTATTCAGTCATTAAAAAACCTATTTAGAGACTACTAAGTGTTCAGTAATTTCTCCACCCTTGAAGGATGATTCCATCACCAGCATCAGTAAAGACTGTCCTTCCAAAAACTGTTCATTCAAACACAACTAAGACTGCTTCAGAAACACTGAAGCACAGGGCCGATTCATGACAGGACCAAACTCTAATCGTGCAGATGCACGGACTGGCTAAGCAACCATAGGAACAAGGGTTGAAACAATAACAGCATCCAGACCAGCCAGATCACCCCAAAAACAAAGATCCATGAATGCAGGTGTGTTAGCAGTCACAACATAGCCCAAGTACCACAGAGCCTGAAGGGCCTATACAGGAGTGATCACAGCACCAAGCATGTCAACATTTATTCCTACACGAATACAAACCATTGTAGGAGATTAGCTTTCAGAGGTGCTGGTTACAGTTGTTAAAACTTAACAAGGTAAGTGATGGTAGTTGGCTGGAGGGTGGCAGGAAGGCCACCAGTGATGCCATTTTGTGGTTTTTGTCTCAAAACGTGGTCAAATGGCAATATCTAACATCTCTCTGTGGTCACACTGACAACAACTACAGTACATGTACATTTCTTTGTAAAAAAAAAAAAAAAAAAGCACACACACTTTGTAACATGGCTTTAATATTTGATAATTAAGCTTTGATAATGAAACCAAAATTACCATAAATAAAATAAATATAAACAGGAAAGCACTCAGAGTGCAGCTTATTTCTCGAGGTTAGGGTTACAGTAATTTGGTCGATCTTTTGCTCGACCTTTATTTTTGACCTAGGACTTTCAAAACCATGTCTCAACAGAACAATTAATCCCTGAAAGGTTCATTACTCTATGAGTAAAATTGTGGCCAGGAAGTTGTTCACACACAAACAAACAGACAACCAGGGACAAAAACATAACCTCCTCCCAACTTTGTTGGTGGAGGTAATTATGATTTTTTATTTGATCCTTGAGTAATAAGACTTTTAGTATACAGTATATCAAAATTTAGAATTTAACGTCCTTCTCCTGCCAAAAGCCAACTACTACTACTTCTTCTTTGTCTGCATCTTTTCCCACCTCTATGTGGGGTCGATGTTTCTGGCCAGCGTTCTCAATCTACCTCTGTCCCACACTTCATCACTGGTTAAGCCAACGATGGAGGAAATAATGTGTTGCATGAAAACAAAGAAGCGCTTGCGAAAATTCTATGCGACTACAATGGCAACATTGCATTTACCCACAATGAGTGTGGTTGAGGCAGTAATGCTGATGGTTACTGAACCCTCACTTTGTTTTCAACCACAGGATAGGACAGATGTACTTCCAGGACCTTCAACTGGCTGTATTGATCTTTTGCTCTTTAGATAATTTATTGGCTGATCATCATATGCGAAAGAATTAAAGAATAGAGGATTAACAGTTTTTCCTGATAACTGTAGCTGTGTAACAGTTGTCTGTGAATCCTACCAATATCCACATTCTTTTTTGCTGTGAGACGATAGTCCTGTTTACTGCTTATTCCCTTGCGAGTGTGGCCTTGTAATGATGACAAAAATGTAATCCTAATCATTGCACTCTGTCGGAAGAAGGAGGTTTTGCTACTGAAGTTCCTTCAGTGTCTTATGATAAGGAAAGACTTTAAGGATGTACCACCTGGTTGTGATATTTCTTCAAAGACCTTTTAGAGCATCGTCATCAGTCTGTAAGACTTTAAGGAAGATGAACTTCAATGTCTTCCTTTCCTTCCTCCTCATCTTCGTGACAGTTTTCGTAGCTAATCATCTTCAAATTCCAGGTAAACCAATGAACAGGAGCCACATAACCCCTATTATTTCTCTCCCTGTGAGAGAAAGAGCGAACTCATCCTTTTTTCTCGATTCATGGATGATCATCTTCAACTGTTCCTGTATATTCTTCCTATCCTGCTACCGAGCCTTCACCAGTCTTGAAAACATCTACCAGAGGTGAGTGAGTCTTTAAATCATTTCCTTGATGAGAACAAGGGTTCCACGCATTCGCACTCCATGTGCAATGCCTACATTAGCACTTACAGGCTCAAACTGTATTGCCTTCTATGTGACAACAATCTTCCACTCACACAAGTTTTACAAACATGATCATCCACAATTTCCATGTGTAACATTTCTGAATGTCCTACATTCCATGTACACTAGAGATTCACAAGCCTTTTCCCCTCTTTGAGAACCTTGAAGGATTTAACAGATAAGAAGAGATGATATTTGCTATCACCAAGATCTACCCAAGTTCCTACATCCCCAGACTGGAAGCCAGCTACTCTCCCAGGCACCAGCATTAAGTCATCAGACACTGGATCAAAAGTCAAAATATGGGAAGACCTAGCAGAGTTGAAATTTTGAATTATTTCAAGGACAACATACAATAGGGCTCTGTAATCAAACAAGACAAATCTTTCAACATAGATTGGGTCAGCAGAATTTTTAAGATTAAATGGGCAGCAGAACCTGGAGAATGAGGTTTAAGCTACAGGATGCACTAGAGCCAGCCCACAATGATTCATAAAACATATTACATTTAAACTGACCATGATTAACATGACATCAGACATCCTGATGGGTGTAAGTGCAAAAGATAATACTATACTGCATAGAAGATCCTTCCGTGAAGAGTGGACATTTCTACGACTGTCTTGGGCATTCCAAAGTACTGTATGCTACTCCTACTGTTAGGAAATAATACAACCTACATTCTTTTATCAGAATTGTTGCAACAATTTCTAATGACAGCTATTGAAGCAATCTGGATTTTTAATCATGGCAAACATTTGACGGATATGATGCCGAAATATTTGACTACAGTACGAGAGATTAATTACTATATTAGTCATCTACGTAATTACAATAATCACTGGTTAATCATAAAAACTCTATCATCGGGCAAGTGTTACCAATTCAGCATTGACTCTCCCTTAAACATATGCTACACAAGCACTACTTATGAAATGTCTAGGTACACCAAAAATGTAAAGGTACCAAACAAAATGTAACCCTAACCTAACAGGAGGGTTATGAACTGACCAACCCTAGGGCACCAAGTATTTGTACATTTTTTCTTTTCAAACTATTGGAACCTCGATATATGTCTACTGTAGGCTCCAGAGGCTTTAAATATGCGGCACCGAGACTATATAATAAGCTCCCACGAAACATTCGAATGACTGAAGACATTAAGGCTTTCAAGAGGAAACGGAAGACTTTCTTATTTCATGAGTCTTTTGACAGTGACGATTTAACGGTAAATGAACAATACGAGATATGAAACGTTAAATACTCTTAACGAACAAGGAAAAACGACAGTGGAGGTCCTGTAGAGAGCGGGGTTCCCCTGCTGTATGGGACCGGAAAAGCAGCCGTCAAAGTAAAGTAAGTAAGTAATAAGGAGGGCCAACTGTACTTGGCGAGCATGAATTCATAAGAACTTGCAATAATTAATTAAACCGAAAAATAATCCTATGGAGTGAACTATTAAGATTTATGGAACTGATCAAATTCTTGGAAAGTTTTGGTTAATCCCAGAGGAAGAGTATTACAAACTAAAGAGTTGTACTATAAAAACTTTGAAGGAATTTTATGCTTTGAATAAAACTGGTACAGTATTGGAAGGATTGAGGGAAGTAAAGTATTTCCTACAGGTTGTGCAACTGTTTGGTATTTTCACTGTCAATCTAATAAATTTGCGTTCATAATTTTCAATTGAAGAAAATGTGAATGTATTTTCCTTTTGATTTCATTAGTTCTAAACAAAAAGCAAATTAGAATTAAATTAGAAAAGCACTCTGAGAGTGGAGACCGCTGCCACGGCAGCTTATTTCTCGAAACCAGCTTGCCCTCCTAGAAACAATTTAGACCGTAGGCACATTTGAAGTCTGTGTGACAACCATGTGCGAACTTCGGGTGAAGGTTAGGGTTAATTCAGTCAATCTTCTACTCGACCTTGACCTTTGACCTAGGACTTTCAAAATTAAATCACTTCCAGGTCTCAACATGAAAATAAATCACCGAAAGTTTCACTACTCTGAGTAAAATTGTGACCAAGAAGTTGTCCACAAATGAACAAACAGACAAACATGAGTGAAAACATAACCTCCTCCAAACTTTGTTGATGGAGGTAAAATTTACTTAACTGGAATATCAATGAGAATGAAAACATTAAATTGAAATTGCAGCAGCTGTTAAAAGCATTTCTCAATTTAATTACATAACCTATCAAGGCACAATATCCAGCCATTTTTAATAAACAAATCAATGCTGTGAGAGAAGCAGACATACTGTACAGTACTTGATTTTATCATCATTCTATTTCCCTACGATTAATAATAATAATTTCATATAAGTCTATTTGCATTGTGTATATTCATTCTTCTTGTGGTATTGGCCCAATGCCTAGGCATATGACTTAGCTTATCTTGTACATGGCATCTACGTTATCTTTTATTATTAGGCCTATTCATTTAAAAGGAAAAATTTAAATTATAGGAAAAATGGCTCATTTTAGAGACACTATTTTTACGGGGTTGGTATTCAAACAGAAACATAACGATAAAAAATCAATTTTCCTTTAGTTTCGTTTAGGGGTAGATATTGGCGTCATATCAATGCCCCCAAGGCATACTAACATCTTAACAATTTACTCTTATCAATATACACTTAGCATTGCAGTACATATTTTTCCAATTAGCTACGAGATCTAAACGATGTCCAGTAGATCCAACGATTGGTTTTTGCTTTTAGCCATGCATTGTGGGTGAAGAAGCTCGACAGCATTTTATCTTATTCAGCTGAAATATGGAAAGGCTGGAACCCAATTCGTTATTTTTTCTGGAATCTTAAAATCATTATCATTCCTACAGACCAACAGGCCTAACAATTCTTCTTCACCCAAGGGTTTAACTACTGCACTGTGATTGTCCAGTGACTACTTTCCTCTTGGTAAGGGTAGAAGAGACTCTTTAGCTTTGGTAAGCAGCTCTTCTAAGAGAAGGACACTCAAAAATCAAACCATTGTTCTCTAGTCTCGGGTAGTGCCATAACCTCTGTACCATGGTCTTCCACTGTCTTGGGTTTGAGTTCTCTTGCTCGAGGGTACACTCGGGCTCACTATTCTATCTCGTTTCTCTTCCTCTTGTTTTGTTAAAGTTTTCATAGTTTACATAAGAAATATTTATCTAAATGTCATTGTTCCGAAAATATATTATTTTTCCTTGTTTCTTTTCCCCACTGGGGTATTTTCCCTGTTGGGGCCCCTGGGCTGATAACATCTTGCTTTTCTAACTAGGGTTGTGGCTTAGCAAGTACAGTAATAATAATAATAATAATAATAATAATAATAATAATAATAATCTGCCAGACTGAGGTTCAACTCCCACTCAAAGCTCAATAATTTCTTGTGTCTGCAACCTCACCATCCTTATGAGCTAAGGATGGTGTTTTGGGGAGCCTATAAGTCCACCTGCCGAGTCTTCTACAGCCATTGCCCAGCCCTCTCTGGTATTAGTTTGGGTAGAAAGGTGGCTTGGGCACTGCTCATATAATTAGTCTCTAGGGCATCATCACTGTCCTTTACCTCATCCAATCATAAGTGACCTTAAAACAGGGAAAGAAACCAAGTGCAGAAAGGAAATTGAAAAGTAACAAATAAATTACATATGTGAAATAACAATTTTTTTTAGAATATATCATGATTAGTAACAACATTAAATAGATAAGTTATACTACTGCTAGAGAGTTATGGGGTCCTTTGACTGGCCAGACAGTAATACATTGGATCCTTCTCCCTGGTTACGGTTTATTTTCCCTTTGTCTTCAAACGCCGAATAGTCTGGCCTATTTTTTACATATTCTCCTCTGTCCTCATACACCTGACAACACTGAGATTACCAAACAATTCTTCTTCACTCAAGGACGGTTGACTACTGCACTGTAATTATTTAGTGGCCACATCCCTCTTGGTAAAGGGAGAAGCGCCTCATCAGCTTTGGTAAACAGCTCTTCTAGAAGCACACTCCAAAATCAAACCATTGTTCTTTAGTCTTGGGTAGTGCCATAGCCTCTGTGCCATGGTCTTTCACTATCTTGGGGTAGAGTTCTCTTTCTTGAGGGTACACTCGGGTACAGTGTTATCTTATTTCTCTTCCTCTTGTTTTGTAAGGTTTTCATATTTTTTATATAGGAGATATTTATTATAAAGTTGTTACTCTTCAAATATTTTATTTTACCTTGTTTCCTTTCCTCACTGGGCTTTTTTCCCTGTTGGATCACCTTGGATTATAGCATCCTGCTTTTTCAATCAGAGTTGTAGCGTAGCAAGTAGTAGTAATAATAATTATAATAGTAATAATAATAATAATAATAACAATAATAACAGTGCCATTGATTAATATCTAGAGCAGCTGACAACCAGACAGAAAAGCAATACTCAAAATATGGTAGAATGAAAGATTTTAAAGCATTTCCTCAATATAGATTGATCACAAAAATAACTTTCTCAATTAGCCAATTTTTTTGTGCAATTGAAGAATGTTTGGGCAGCCCCATATCCGGTGAACTAAAATCCTTCCTAAATTTTCCTCCACCTAGAAACTCCACTTTCTACCTATGTCCTAACCACTCTGTGGTGCTAGGATTACGGACACTGTAATTTTAATGTAAATTAATACCAAATTCATAAGAAACTAACTAAATACATGGGAAATTAACAATTAAAAGTCCAGATTCAAGCTTTATCATAATATAGAAATTTACCAAAATAAGAAAAAAAACTAAGGCCTAAGTTAGCCTACTTACTGAAGACTGCTGTTAGCATTAGACGTCAGGTGATTGTGAAGGAAAGATTTGGAATGTTGTGGCTGTTTGCTCTGACCCGTCTGACTCTGGTTGTGCTGTTCAGCATCACAGCTGATTGACCTGTCGTACAATTGACCTGTTACGACTGTGGAAGAGGTCAAGGGTTGCTTAGAGCCAAGAGTGCCACTCGAAGAACTTGTTCTCTCCATCATTTTTTTCGCTGACTTTAAAGGTATTTTATACAATTTCGATCAACTTTCCGATTCCTAAGAGCGATTTTCGACTCCTACACTTTGCCACCGTTCACCATTTTCAGGAATTTAATCAGCCAATTGCTTGATTTGACAGAACAACAAATTGTCAACAAACGTCAGCTGGGAAATGGAGAAATGGTTATTATCACCGCAGAGCTACCCATATAGAATTGAAAACATGTTTGTGTATTTATCATATTTAGCAAATTTTTATTATTATTTAATTTCTTTTATATTTTAGATTAAAATTACACACTATTTTCAATGAAACACAGATTGTACACTAACATTATGAATAGTGGTATTATGAGGGTGAAAATAACTTTTCATGTACCTATCTGAAACAGAATTATGTTGGCAATGTTGTTTATATACCAATTACTGAAGTAATGATAGTATTTGAATAATAAATATTTAATATAAAAATATACGATAGCTTAATATATATCAAAAGTCGATTATTTCAAGGACTTGTTCATTTTGTAGACGTCATGTAGGTACTTGAGCTGGTTTTATCGATTTCGTTATTTACCAACTTTACATCGAGTTAATGGTTTATTCTAAAGAAGAAAATAATATAAGTAATATTTCTAGTTCTTTCTAAATCACTTTGGTTCGACTATTGCAAATATTATTACATACTTGATTTATTTATAGACGCACATGCGTCCATATTTCAGTGAAGTAAACTTTTTAAGGTGACAAGGCAACAATATACGGTAAGCCCTATATCTCCTTTAATATTGTATATATTTATCATTTGTGGATGTTTCCAATTTGGCGTGTAAGTAGAGAATTAAGAAATGGCATTGACTTCAAGAAATGTAAAATGTATTTTATGAAATAGGGAAAAACGGCCGAGGGGTGATGATCAGCTGTTTAACGGCGTTATATTATTGGAATCTCAGCTGTTTACAATGCATGCAGTATAGCCAATTTAATAGCGAGGTTTTGCGCTAGACGTTTTGGCGTTATTTGACGTTCCTCGCTATGGAAAAAAGTAAGGAATTTTGGTAATTTTCCTTTTTTTATTATTAAGTTTGTTAGGCCATTTTAATATTAAGATTTCACAATAATTTACAACTGAAATGTTCGTATAATTGCACATGCAAAATGATAGGAGGAATACATTTTATTTCTTCATATTGATCGTAATTATTATTATTATTATTATTATTATTATTATTATTATTATTATTATTATTATTATTATTATTATTATGCTGAATAAGGAGTCTTCCCTGGTTGACCACCCTATTCTTAATTTCGAAATTAAGAATAGAAAATAGTTAGATTTTTCATATTTGCCTAATGAATTTAAGAAAAAAGTTAATTTCATTCATATATATCAGGCGAGAGAGAGAGAGAGAGAGAGAGAGAGAGAGAGAGAGAGAGAGAGAGAGAGAGAGAGAGAGAGAGAGTGTGTGTATGTAGGGACAGAAGTGGAGTACGTATTGAAGCCTTTGTTCTTTTCTTCCTGTTGTGCCGCATATAACTCTCTCTCTCTCTCTCTCTCTCTCTCTCTCTCTCTCTCTCTCTCTCTCTCCTCTCTCTCTCTCCTCTCTCTCTCATCTCTCTCTCTCTCTCTCATACAAGGCAGATGTTTAAATGTACATAACCTGTGTTGCACCAGGTGTGTAAGCAAATACATTCGCCTGATTCATGCGATAACGAATTGCCTTACAAAGTCGCAATGCTTATCGCAATCTAGACTATACCAATCTTTTCGAAATGTCAACAGTCTAATAAATGATTATAAAGTTTATGATGGCTACTGAATCCCAGGAGCTTGCCAATCGGTCTCTACGCCGAGGTCTGACATGGATTAGTTCTAGGGTTGGCGAGGTGCGTGACTCGGTCTTGTTTGACGATATTCTTTTTCTTTTTTTTTCGTTCCCGTTACGAATATCTTTTGGTTTTTTTAACTCTCTTAGAAAATACTAATATTATGAAAATTATATTGAATGTGCTGTATTTTTAGCAATAGAATCTATATATTTAATAAGGGGTCATATTCTGTTTCTATAACCAAAATATGTAAAATTACAACATTTCATGAAGATATATTGGTATTTTTCCTTTTTCAAAAAATTATCTATTTTGTGTCAGTGTTAATATTGATACAGTCTATCAAGATTTTTCTTCTTAGACCAAATTTATTTTGAAATTAATCAATAGACCTAACTGCATGAAAGTGACATTAAGGTAATTTATCGAATTTATGCTTTAGAAGCAACGTACCCGTTTGTTATGCATTCTCCAATACACAGAAATTTCGTAACAAAATTATGTCTCGTTTTTACTAATTTACTTCAGACTAATGATTTGCCCATTATTCAAAATTGACTATAGTCATTTGATACCATATCAGCTTTTTTTTTTTCTTATCGTATTATCAAAAGCTTAATATCGGTAGGTGCACGAAAATACTGTATATTTTACGAGAGAGAGAAATACTGTATATTTTACGAGAGAGAGAGAGAGAGAGAGAGAGAGAGGAGAGAGAGAGATGAGAGAGAGAGAGAGAGAGAGAGAGAGAGAGAGAGAGTTTTAATCTGCTTATACGTGTATTGAGCAATGATGATAAGTTGATTAAAGCTACTAGCTGTTGGTTCTTCAACACAGTTGATTTCTTATCTTATGAGTTAACTATTATCTAAAGTATATTTGACGAATCTGGGCTGTTCTTGAAATATTATTTTTTCCTTGTTTCCTTTCCACAGTGGGCTATTTTCTCTGTTGGGGCCCCTAGACTTATAGTATCATGCTTTTCCAACTAGAGTTGTAGCTTAGCAAGTAATAATAATAATAATAATGATAATAATAATAATAATAATAAGTTGGCACCACACCAACTATATTTATTTTATAGGATTCTGTGGTTTCTGATGTTCCTAAGGGTGATATTCTTGTCCCAATATCTTTTATGTATCATATGCACACCAGGCGTGGTCTTGAAAACAAACTTGTTTGTACAGTTGATATATATATATATATATATATATATATATATATATATATATATATATATATATATGTGTGTGTGTGTGTGTGTGTGTGTGTGTGTGTGTGTGTGTGTTATTTTTCTTTACATGTAACCAACTCTTAGGGTGAGGTTGCTGAGTCTCTTGATAAAAAAAAAATCAAACTAAAATGGTACATACAAAATTTATAGGTGCATTCTGTAGTGAAAATTTCCTCTTGATAAATATTCTCTTGTTACTTATTCAACTTTACAAAGAAAA
>NC_090753.1:89000416-89002916 GCF_036898095.1 Palaemon carinicauda | reverse complement strand
TATATATATATATATATATATATATATATATATATATATATATATATATATATATATATAATGGATCTTTTCAGAGAGAGTACCTCTAGTCGTCCGTTAACCATAATTCACTGCCCATCTCTCTCCCTCTCTCTCTCTCTCTCTCTCTCTCTCTCTCTCTCTCTCTCTCTCTCTCGCAAACTTTGACCGGTTTGACCCTGTTATTGCATTGGTTGCTAATCCGAGGATCAAATCACCAAGGTACAGCTTCTGTCCTCGTTATAATTCAGCGCTAATATCAGAGTAATGGGATGTTTATCACGCACGCACACGACAAATCTCCCTTTTGTTTGTACGTTTGTGTTTGTATATTTGCATGTATGTTTGTTTGTTTGGTTTGTAAGCTATAGACTTGTATATTTTTCTGGTATTGCATTGACAATAATTGGTTATTATTGGTGTTTCCCAGTGTCATGATTAGGCCTATCTCTCTAAGCATATTAACCTCGACTAAGGCATTTCCCACCTCGAGTTTGAAGCTGCGATCTCTCTCTCTCTCTCTCTCTCTCTCTCTCTCTCTCTCTCTCTCTCTCTCTCTCTCTCTCTCTCTCAGCTTGAGAACACCACTCTTTGTTCAAACGTTGACTGGTAGAATAATTCAAATTTAAGAAACTTTTTAGTTACTGGTTAAACTTATATGTCCTGACCCCGCCATCTTATCCGGGCTTAGGACTGGTTTATTGTGCTTAAACTCTAATCGTAGAGTTAAAATCTATGATAACATTGACTCCCTTTTATTATTTGGGTCGCTTATACCTGCCCGCCAAGGTTTATCGCAAATATATCTTAATATTGTGTTATTTTCGCTTGTAATACACCACTAAGGTTTGTTTCAAGTAAATTGGACTTTATTATTATTATTATTATTATTATTATTATTATTATTATTATTATTATTATTATTATTATTATTATTATCACCTAAGCTACAGCTGCCAAAGTTAAAAACCTATTAACAAATTGTCCCTTAGAGAAACATCAAACCTGCCATTTACATAAGCCAGCCGCAAGACTCAAATCATAGTTCCCGCTTGCACATTGTTTCAATGTTGACTTAGTTATTTCAAGTTTATCAATTTAAATAAGTGTTTATTTTATCCTCGTCTCATGTCTAAACTGTGGATCGAACCTTGTATAATTTGATGACTTCTTTTCCTTATGCTGGCCTTGATTCTAACATATTTTTTGAACACCTGTTCTGGGCTCCTGGCATTGTTGTGTAGCTATGAGCTTACTTAGACCGTGACCAGGAAAAACTAGTTCCAGAGATAAATCCCAATTTGGCGTAGATTTTGATTAATAATCTTTATAATTATATATGTAAATATATGTTAATTAACATATTTATGCTAAATAATCTGTTCTGATATAGTGTTTGGTTTACGTAATTCAATATCTGGTTCTATAAGTTCAGAAGTTCAAACTTGCAGCGAATGTTTTTATGCTGAACAGGGGATACCATTACTGACACTAAACAAATTGCAAATGCTTTTAATCTTCATTTCTCTACAATAGGCGTTACTCTAAGGGATGCTTTACCTCAAAATATTAACTTAGATTTCCGTACCTATTTGCCTCCCTCAAATCAGCAGTCTATTTTTTTTACCCCTTCATCTCCATTTGAAGTGATAAACATTATAAAAAAAAACTGAAAAACAAAAAAGCAAATATTCATTCTCCTCCTACAAGATTATATAAAAACAATGCTAACCTACTTGCCTTTCCTATATCTATGCTATTCAACCGTTGTTTAGATGCTGGTATTTATCCTGACATTTTGAAAATTGCATGTGTGACTGTGTTACACAAATCTGGTGATATATCAGATGTTAATAACTATAGACCAATTAGCTGCCTTCCTTTGTTGAATAAAATATTTGAAAAACTATTGTATAGTCGACTTTACTCTTTCTTCAATAGTTGTAACATCTTCTCTAAGTGTCAGTATGGTTTCTTACGAGGCGTAAGTACTAGTGATGCCGTTCATGACCTTCTTGAAAATATCTATAATGCAATGAATAAAAATGAATACCTTGGTGCGGTTTTTTTGGGATTTGAGCAAAGCCTTTGATACTGTGTCTCATGATATACTACTTCAAAAGCTGGAACATTATGGTATACGAGGCAATGCACTACTCTTACTCCAATCCTACCTAACAAATCGAAAACAATTTGTCACGCTCGATGGTCATCTTTCAGAGATTATGGATGTCAAAATAGGTGTCCCTCAGGGATCAGTCTTTGGAAGTTATTTTTCCTCATCTATATTAATGATTTGCCTCGTTCAGTTGGCAGATTAAACTCCATACTTTTTGCCGATGACATCTTTGTCATAAAAATATTTATTCTCTTTGTAATTCTTTAACTGCTAACTTAAATAATGTTAAAAATTGGTTACTATCGAATAAATTGACCCTAAATGAGAGAAAAACATATTTCATAATATTTTCTTTGCGCAAAG